>NW_012120821.1:2073348-2075577 GCF_000951035.1 Colobus angolensis palliatus | reverse complement strand
AAAAAAAAAAAAAAAAGAGTTGAGTAACCTCAGCTAATTTGGGGTTAAGGAGTCGGGGTTAGAGTCCAGAGAAATGAAGCCTAAATTGAGTCCTGTAGCACAGGTAGGAGTTACTCAGTTGAAGAAAGAAAGCAACCAGGGCAAAAACCCAGGGATCAGCAAGTCAATGTCAAGTTCTGAGAACACAATGTGGCTGGAACATAAAAGACCTGAAAGTGTTGCGTGATTAGGATGGAAGCAAGAGGAGGCGCCGGCACGTGGAAAACAAGGAGCTTAAAGCATCAGAGTAGGATAGCCAAATTGGTACTTGAGCTACATTCATAAGACTAGGTTGAAAAAAGTTAAAACTAGAACTAGGAGAGCAATGAGGTTATTGTAACAAGTCTAGGTGAAGAATGATCATCCACAATCATATAAATAGTGGAGAGATCCAAAAATATAAAATGGGGGTAGAATTAATAGGACTTGGTGATTACCAATAGGTCGAAATGGGAGAAGATAAGGATAATTTCTAGTTTCCTATGTGGACAGCTGGATGAGTTGTTATGCATTCTATGACATATGGAATGCAGAGGATGAGCATATTTGACTGAGGCAGGTGTGTGGCAGTGAATAGAGATGAGGAGGGAGAAGGTAAGTTGACTTTGAGGAATCTATGGGATAACCAGTGAAGACATTCAAGACATTGAGTTTAAAGTAAGTATTTTATATAAAAACTATGAATATATAAAAACAAAGTAGGAAAAAGGCTTTCTGTTCTTTATATTTTGAAGTCAATGGCAATTGTGAAAAACAGACTTATGGCTTTCAGAGATATAAAAGTGATATTTTATTGTCTGTTGATGAAAATATTTTCCCAATGGTAGCTTTCTATAGATATATTGACAAACTATAAAGTAAATCCTATTATAACCCATGTTATTTTATTGAACCCACACTTCTCATGTAAAAACTGTTGTATAGTGAGTTTCATGCTTAGAAAGAGTATTATTGTTAGATAATTATGCTATTCTATTTAACTATATCAAGGTATGTGTGATTGAAGAAATTGTCTTTATGCAACATTATATCTTATTCAGTGAAAGTTTAGATTAGATCAAGTTGGTTCCAGTGAAATTCAAATTACATTATGTATTTCTGTATGGAAACTAATCAATGCCTAAGATAAAATGAATTATATTAAGTTAGAACAATAATAAAAGTATTTTAAAATATAATTTTGGGGTCTATAATAGAAAGTTTGAATAAATTATACAAAATTACCTTTTCAACCATAGCATGTAACACATCACAGAAAAAAAAGCCAGGCAAAATTCTGATTAGTGATTCTCCTCCTCCAAAGACCAGCATTTTGTCTGCAGTATAAAGAAACTAACAGCTAACATTTTCCAACACTTGATATCAACAAATTTCCCTTAGTTAAAAATAAGATAAAAAATAAAAATAGGAAAAAAATAAATTTCATATTTTCTTTTATTTATGACCTTTCCAGCATTCCTTATGTCTTGATGTAATTCCAAGTTCCTGTCTGGTGTCAGATTTTGCATAAAGAAAATTTTTAAGAGTTTCCTTTAGTGTGAGAGTAGTGGTAATAAATTCTCTCCACTTATGTTTCTATGGAGAAAAAGGGTTTTCTCACAGTTTTTGAGATATATTTTCATTGAATATAGAAGTATAGGATGACAGGTTTTTTTTCTTCTTATCACTTTAAAGCTTTCTCTTCATTTTCTTCTGCTGCATGGTTTCTAATAAAAAGTATACTATAATCCTCATCTCTATTCTTCTGAATAATTTTTTATTTGTCTGCCTTAAGGATTTTGTCTTTATATTTAGTTTTTAGGTGTGTGAATAAATTTGTGTCTGTATTTTATTTGTTTGTTTTTGTATTCATTATTTCTTCTTTAAGGTTAATGCATCTGTGATCTATGACTGTAATTAATTTTGGAAAATTCTCATTACTGACCATTATCTCATAAATAATTTTTCCTGCTGTCTTCTCTGTCTCTCTCTCCCTCCCTTTTCTTTTATCCAGGATTCCAATTACACATACATTAGATCATTTTATATAGTCACATACCTCTTGGATATTCTGTTCTTTTTTGCTGTCTTACTCTTTTTTCTATTTCCTTTTTCAGTTTGGGTAAATTCTGTTGACCTATCTTCAAGTTTACTGATCCTGTTTTTGGCTGTATCACATTTACTAATTGTTCCGGAAAAGACATTCTTTTT
>NW_012120821.1:2057272-2072273 GCF_000951035.1 Colobus angolensis palliatus | reverse complement strand
TGGAAAACAGTATGGCGATTCCTCAAGGATCTAGAACTAGATGTACCATATGACCCAGCCATCCCACTACTGGGTATATACCCAAAGACATTCTTTATCTGTCTTTCTATGCTTCCCATATCTAATATTTGTGTTTTATTTTTCCTTAAAGTTCCATCTCTCTGCTGAAATGACCATAGCTGGGTATGAATGTTGCCCATCTTTTCAGTTTGGGCCTCTCACATATTAATCATCTTTTTAAAAATTCTCTGATTGTTTCAACATCTATATCATGTCTGTATCTAGTCCTATACATTTTTTTTTTTTTGTCTCTTAACAGCACATTTATTTTATTTTATTTTTTGCTTCCTTGTGCATCTCATGTTTTTTGGTTGAAATGGAGACATCTTACATAGTATAGTAGAAACTGAGTTAAATATTATTGGTTCCAGGAAATAAACACTCTTTATCTCTTGCTGATCTTCCACATGAACAGTTGAGTCAGTCAGAGTTTAGATTTTGCCGTTGCTATGAGTAGCCTCAGTGAATCATTGTCTTTATTTTTGTCTAGTTTTACCTCACATTTAGGCTGGGTAATGGTTTACCAGAGGATTTTTCTCAATGGTTACTCCATCATCAGCTTTATATCTTTCCTCTGTCCCTTGCCTAAACTTCAGAGAATCTCTCTCTCTCTCTCTTTCTGTCTCTCTCTCTCCCCCTCTCTCTTTCTCTCTCTGTTTCTCTGCTCTTGACCCTCTGTCAGCAAGAGATTGCCATTGCATATCCCTCAATGCTTATTAGACTAGTGGTGGAGAAAAAGGGTGTTTTTCTTGTTCTCTCTTGTTCTGGTTCAGGCTCTGTCTTAGGCAGGTGCTTGCTTTGGTTCTTGTGGATGAGGCTTCTTCAGTGATTTTACCCTTCCCTCACCTGAAAGAGATCTCAAATGGTTTCACTTCCTGTTCCTCAACAACCAGTGGAAATATTATTTTCTTTTCCCTTTCTCCTACCTCAGTAGATCTTCATCTGTGCAGTGAGTGTAACGGACTTTGTGTCTCTTCCTCTAGAAGTTTATGGCTTTTGTTCAAGAGGGGAAATAGGGAAGAAGCTTCTGAGTGAGCCTTCTTGTCCTTCGTGCAACAGATGCTGTTCCCTCCCCCAGGCTTGTGCAGTGAGGGAGGCTTTCCCAGTTCTCTGCCCCCAGTATTCCTCATAAGAACTGTAGAGAGGATCCCGCGAGTTAGTGTAAATTTCTCTTGAGCTGTATTTCTAGATGTTTACACTAGTACACACTCAGCCTTCAGCAGTTCATTGAAAATTTTAGTTGAGTTTTGAACAATTTTTTTAACTGGCTTGTGTGAAATCTGACATTGACCACAAGTAAGCAAGTATTCACATCTGCCTCTCATTAAAGGTGCCTATTTTTCCTTAAATTTTAAATTGTTTGCTTGCCCTGTGACCTCAGCACTCAATAATTCAAGAAAACCTGTGATTTTGCAAATTATCTGATTTTTTGTTGCTATTAATTTAGGAGTGATGATTTTTCTATCTTTTTACACAAATATAGGTTTTTATTTGATCCATACATCAACATTTAAAAATACTTCGTTTTTATGTCCAGTTTACAGGAGAAGAAACTGAAGTTCAAAGAGGTAATTAATTTCCTCAATATTTTAAAAAACCAAAATTGAACAACACAGTGAAGACTCCAGCCTTGGTCTATGTGTCTAATTCTAGAAGCAGAAGTAGGAATTTCTAGAGGTGGTTATCTCATGTCCATCTTTAACAAGTCTGAAGCCTTATGGAACTAATGTTATTGGAAACTCAAATCTATGTTACAGAAAAAAAATCTATTTTAAGTTTACTATATAGTTAACCTTCATTATATACAATTACAGATGACTTACAAGAGAGTTGTAATAAATTTCAAACACTTTCCATTAAGAGTAAAGTTTTTTAAGTTACTGTTTTATTTTGGGTTCAGACTTATTTTCTCCCAGATTCTGCAAACCCAGCCGACTCTTGTGGTCCATACTAGCCTTGGTCTACATTAATTCTACATTTCCCTCACTCCCCTCATCCTCTTCTCTCTCTCTTTCTTGCGTTAGGACTCATATTTACACAGAAGCCTCCCATCTCTTTCCAAGGTTGCTTAATGTTTAGTCGTCAATGATTGATGACAAGCAAACCTGTCCTAAAATAAATTCTGCAAAAAATGACCATAACTGTTTTGTTTATTTTCCAAATATGGGATCATTTTCTCTGTGTGATTTTCTTTTCATGGCCTAGCCCTGTTCTGAACAGACTTTGTTCTATGGGTAACTGCTTCTCATTCTGTCCTCTTCTCTATCTCACTGTGGTAATTGGGTGGCTTTTTAGTACGCAGAAGATCTTCCAGCTGGAACATTATTAGAAAACAGCCTCCTTTATCGCAGAAAAATAAACTCTGTCACACCCTCTCTGAAACACTATTTGCTAGCTAAAACACTTTAGCAGCTAAAGAGCATTGGAAAGATTTGAAACTTTTCAAGGCAGCCATTGAATGAACCCCACAAAATTTGGATCAAGGACATCAGCTCAAAAGAAATATAGAATATTCCCTATTCTTTTTGTTTACGATGATCTCTTCATGTAGTTGCACTACATCAATATTAAGTGATATACTTAGAATTTTAGATTCTAAGAAGGGATAGAGCCTCTGGGATCCTTGCTAAAACTTTTCTGATGGGTGGATATACAGCCTCGATTTGATGCTTCTCTCAACTGCTCACCAACCTAATTACTTTCCTCTGGACAAATTCCAGTTTGTCCCACTGTGATTTTTTTCAATATTGATTTCACTCATCAGAATTTGGAAAATTAATAGAAGATAATATTTGCATTGGGTATCATTTTTTTCAGTACAACAATAATCATATCTCAATTTTGCTACTTTCTATCTGTGTGACACTGGGAAAACAACTTAACCTTTCTGTGCCTCTGTTTATTCATCTGTAAAATGGAGCCAATAATACCAACTCCTTAAGGATTGCTGTAGGAATAAAGCTAGTTGACATATATAAGCCCTTAGAACAGTGTTTGGCCCATAATGATCTGTAAGAATTAACTAATATTTGTGGGTTGAGAGAAAAATCAATCTGGAGAAAAAACAAACGTTGCTCTTTATCAGCAATTCCAAATATCCATAGATTTTTCCTAAAAGTTAGGATTTTCCCAAAACTTAAAAGAGCTCACATTTTAAGAGGGTAACTTTTAGATAGGATCACTTAATCTTGAGAATGACAGAGAAACCTAGAAAAAATAAAAGTTGCTAACATTTGAATTCTTTTTATCAATAATATTTTGTTTGATCAACAATATTTTGTTTTTGTTGTTATTTCCCATTATTTGGGAACCAGTAATTGTATTCATAATAAACCGTGTCTCCTCTCCTTTCCAATTTAAACGAATCAATCTTGAATCCACTTCACATGCATAGTTTTGTAATTTTATATTCACAACATGTTATTCATCTCTGAACTTTCCTTGCTACCATCCACAATTGGAATCCTTCAGATGAAATTTACAGACACTTGAAAATTAATTCTGCAAAAGGTTTCAGAGTCCACGGAATTTTTTAAAGAATACTTTTAGCTTAGATATCAGTAGTCATCTAAATTAATGTCTCCAGCATTATTTTCCACTTTGTGAATAATAAGTGAATCCGTGAAATAAATGGGAAAGGAGTAATAGAGAGAAAACTTTGACCAACCTTCTGAAGTTTGTTTGTGTTTTATGCTGAAATAGTTTGAAGGTAACTTGGTAAACCCAAATCTTTTAAGAGTCACCTTGGATGTTTATAGCACATTGTGGATTTTGACATTTTATTTCTTCTTTAATAGAAAAGCATAAATTTCTGACCACAAATTCTGGATGTTCACCTATATTAATTATTTTTCAGCCCAAAGAGAAAGCTAAGGGAATTTTCCACCTAATCAAGTTCTAACAAATAATGTATTGCTCTTCAACCATACTATCATATTAATTAGTTTATAATTACATGTTATAAGAATTGCAATTATTGCTTTAGGCTTTTATGAAGAGCATCTTTAGTGAATATTAGTTTATACTCTAAAAATTAATAAAGCAATAACTGCATCCTAGGTGTTACCTTACACTGTTCCCTTTTGACAAATACACTTCTGAAAGAAATGATGAATTCCTAATTGTCAGGACACCAAAATGGATCATGGAGAAAATAAACATCGTTTCCCACAGAGCTCAAAGCATCTACCTTACCTACTATCTGGAGAGATTAAGCTACTGGAGTAAATTTTGATGTGCTTTTTACAGAAAGTTTGCAGAAGTGGGTGAAAGAACTACTTATTACTTTGAGCTGCTTTGGGTATCAAGATTGTTGGGAGGATTACAACACAATAACATGTGAAAGTTATTTGACAACATTAAAACACTCTACAAGTCTGATATGTTTTGGGTAGGTTATGGGATATTATTAATATTTTTAGCAGACTAGTGATATAATATTTATTTTAGGATGCTTAATGTGAATGTGATTTGAAGGATAGCTTAGAGTGGGGAGAGACTACAGACTGGGGAACCAGATAGAAGACTATTTGCAATAGACATCATTGGTGCCTTATGAATAAATCATGGGACAGGACAAGATGGGACAGAACAAATAACACAGATGTGGGTAACTTAGGTCATCATTAAAGTCCCTTTTAACATTGACACTTGGAGTTAGTAAATACATAAATAGGATTTGGCAATTGATTAGAATATGAAAATATGAAAAAATCAATGCCTTTGCCATTTATATACTCGCAATTTTATATGAAATCCACAAATGCCTAAATTTCATGCAGAATGGTAGGGATTGGAGATGGACCATGAGTTTGGTTGCAGGTAGACTTGAAAGAATGATAATGTCTCTGTGCAAATAGGGACTGCAAGGGAGACTTACAGGTGGTGGTCACGTGTAACGCTTGATGTATCAGATGGGAAAATGTGGTAAATAAGGTTTTGGACATTTTGAATTTTAGAGGCTACAGGAATATATAAGGGGAGATATTTCTCAGGTATCTCACCTGGGATCCTGAAGCTCATGAGAAAGGCAGATTTAAAGATGCAATTTGGGTGTTATCTGCATATAGAAAATGAATGGCAAGCTTTGAAATTTCCTGGAATAGTTCATTTCTGATCTTTTGAGAAGTCTATTTCTTTCAATCTCAAGGATTAAAACAGAACTTTAGACACTACCTGGTCCTCAGAGCTAGTGTCATTGTGTAAGGCCTTGTGAGTTAAAATGGAGCAGTCAGAAGCAAAATAATGAAAAGTTCAACATTGTAGTGGAATAAAGAAGCCAGAAATCAGAGGTTTAAGGCCAATGGGGTGACATTAAGCATTGAGTTTGGGTCAAGAAGGAGGCTATAACCAGGAAATTAGTCGAGAGCTAAAAAAGAGATGAATTTGTTCAGGAACAGAAAGGAACCTAATGTGCCAGTAGCTTGAAGTTAGCAGTTCTGGGCTATTTCTAAAATCACAGCAAGATGGTTGTGAATCTCTATTTAAAGATATTGGGCCAAATCTGATAGCAAGAAATTTTTACACAGACCATCATCCCATCTTCCATCTTCACTATGTTTTTCTTCAATGTCTCCCTTAAGTAGATTAAAAAAATTTTTACAAGTATCAAGAGGCACTGTTATTCTTACCTATTCGGCACTAAATAAATCTTTCTTCCATAAGTGGTGCTAACTTCATTTTTCTGAACGTAGTCTATGCTATCTTTTCTTTTTGTTAATTGAATTGTAACTTAGTGGAAAAGATGCACAAGCCATCAGAATATATCTTTTGAATAAAGTTATATTTGAATGTTTATCCAAAAATATGTTTTTGTCAAATCTTTGCTTAATCAAAAACTATTTTAATTAAACAGGTTTCTTTTAGACAGTTGCAATAGCTATGTAGATACTTTGTTCCAAAAGGCATCTGAGGGAATCTCTTTTGTAAATTAGAAACATTTTTGTTCATGGTAAATGAGATAGGATTCAATTTTCACTCAATTAAATTATTTTAATATATTGATAAAAGCCAAGTTTTAGAAATCTTATCCTCTTTGATATTGATAAGTTGATGGTTCATTAAACACCATCAGTTCTGTCAGTGGAATCTAAAAGATGACGTGCCGTTAATTCCTTATGTAGAGAAGCAATTACCAAAATGTGAAAGTATGTGAGTTTCAATTCATTCAACAAATATTTATTGAGATTTCACCATATGCCAGGGACTTTTTAACCTATATTTCTCTGAAGAAGCTGGATGAGTTTCACTATGAGGCGAGTGAATTTCGATTATAATTGCAAATAAGGTTTACAAAAAAGGATATTATAACATAAGGCAAGAATTTTATATGCCCATAATAATAAAATGAATTGGATCTAGTTACAGAATCTCTCAGTGTGATATGTAAAAAATATTACATTAATTTTCAGCCGTTTTTCAAAGGATTTTATCTCTGTGTGCAAAACTGGAAGCTTTTTGAGGTAAAAATTAGTTTCAGTTTTGACACATCATTTTGTAGCCCTATACTTAAAATGTTGGGGTACAGTTGACAGTTGAAGATAATTTTTCAACGTCTCAGAAATATCTGGCATTATTAAGCTTCCAAGTGGGAGACTCTAAAGTGGGATTTGTGTCCAACTAAGAAATGTAACAACTATGAGGAATAAAACAGAAATGTAAATTTGCAAGTAACACAAGCACATGCTTTTACCAAAATATATAGATGTATCTATAAATCCTATACATATGGATTTGTGTATATATATATATATATATGGAATTCAAATTAAGATTAATCTTTTTTAATGGCACTTTAAGTGACAGAGGACAGTCAAATTTTATTTTATTTTTTTTTTATTTTATTTTATTGTTTGAGACGGAGTCTCGCTCTGTCGCCGGGGCTGGAGTGCAGTGGCCGGATCTCAGCTCACTGCAAGCTCCGCCTCCCGGGTTGACGCCATTCTCCTGCCTCAGCCTCCCGAGTAGCTGGGACTACAGGCGCCCGCCACCACGCCCGGCTAGTTTTTTGTATTTTTTAGTAGAGACGGGGTTTCACCGTGTTAGCCAGGATGGTCTCGATCTCCTGACCTCGTGATCCGCCCGTCTCGGCCTCCCAAAAGTGCTGGGATTACAGGCTTGAGCCACCGCGCCCGGCCAGGACAGTCAAATTTTAAACTTGAAATCGGTGCCTAATCTGCCATTCAGTTGCCTGTGAAAAAATACATCCTTATTAGAATTCCATTGCAGGCCGAGCATGGTGGTTCACACCTGTAATCCCAGAACTTTGGGAGACTGAGGCAGGCAGATGACTTGAGCTCAGAAGTTTGAAACCAGCCTGGGAAATATGGCAAAACCTCATCTCTACAATAAAATAGAACAATTAGCTGGGCATGGTGGTATATACCTGCAGACCCAACTACTTGGGAGGCTGAGGTGGGAGGATTGCTTGAGCCCAGGAAATTGAGGCTGAAGTGAGCTGAGATCACACCACTTCACTCCATCCTGGGCGAAAGTGAGACCCTGCGGTGCAATAATCGTAATGTAATGTAGAATTTTCTTATGTTTAATTTTAAATCTCATTTTACACATTAAAGGTCCTATTTTCTCTTGCTTTCCTTCATCAATACAAAGTAGTATTTTTTTATTGTTGCTGTTGTCACCCAGGCTGGAGTGCAGTGGCATGATCTCTGCTCACTGCAACCTCCACCTCCTGGGTTCAAGTGATTCTCCTGCCTCAGCCTCCTGAGTAGCTGGGACTACAGGCGACCGCCACCACGCCCGACTATTTTTTTTTTTTTTTTTGTATTTTTAGTAGACACGGGGTTTCACCGTGTTAGCCAGGCTGGTCTTGATCTGACCTCGTAATCCGACCACCTTAGTCTCCCACAGTGCTGGGATTACAGGTGTGAGCCACCGTACCTGGCCTAAAAAGTAGTATTCTACAATTGTGTTACTATATAGCAGAAAGTGAATGGCTTTGGAGGGAATAAGGCAGTTCTTGGTTTGATTGTCAGGTTCACCACTTAATACTTTATGTAATCTTGATCCAACTATTTAAAATTTGAAGGCTCAGTTTTCTATTTGTTAAAGAAACAACAACTCATAAGTTTTAGGATGAAAAGGAAAACATACATCGAAAGTGTATAGAGCCTGTCAGTTTATTTCGTTCTAAGTTGTTTACCAATATCCATAATTCATCCATTCATTTATTCATTCAGTGAAACTTCATTAAGTGCTTACCTTGTGTCAAGCACTGTATTAGGCACAGTGAAATAAAATAAATCCTGCCTTGTGGCAGGATTCTTATTTGTGAGATGTGACTACATTCTTATTAAGAAAGTTAATCACATACTTGCCTGTGAAATTATAAATATGTATAATTATAAAATTATCTTCTCTAAGCTAAAAAGAAACCCTGTCTCTAAATCTATATTTCCTTTATCTCTTTATTGCCTTTCTTTAGCCATTCCTGTTTCCCTTGGCAATTACGATAGTTTTTACGTGTGTACTTCTGTATTAGGCTTGAAATGCAGTTAGAAGGTTGGATGGGAAAGGTATACAGAAATGTGATTCCCTACCCCAAAAATGCTGAATGTCACAGAAAATAAAAAAATCAGGGCCAGGTGCGGTGGTTCATGCCTGTAATCCCAGCACTTTGGGAGGTCAAAGTGGGCAGATCACCAGAAGTCTAGAGTTCGAGATCAGCCTGGCTAACATGGTGAAACCTGGTCTCTACTAAAATATACAAAATTAGCTGGGTGTGGTGGTGTGCACCTGTAATCCCAGCTACTCAAGAGGCTGAGGCAGGAGAATTGCTTGGACCTGGGAGGCGGAGGTTGTAGTGAGCTGGGATTGCGCCACTGCATTCCAGCCTGGGCGACAGAGTGAAACTTGGTCTCCAAAAAAAAAAAAAAAAAAAAGTATTTAACTATGAGTACATAATGTGTTAAGTAAATAAAAATATAATTGTGAATATAGAACCATTTGTTAAACAACATATAGAAATATACACAATGAGAATTCAGATAAGGAAGAAATAAGTCAATATACAATTAATCAAAAGAAACCTTCACAAAAGTGGTGGATTTCAAGCCAACTTTAAAGGATGGATACATTTTCAATACATGGAGAAGAGAAGAAAAATCATGAGAGGGCAACCTTTTATTTTGCTCCCAGCTCCTAATGCCCAGATCCTTAATAAGTATCATTACTCTAGTTGTGCCAGATTTCAGATAAATGAAACACCTTATCTAATTAGCAGAACACAACCTGGCAACTAATGCTTTTTTGTGGTTTCACCAATAACTCCAAATTTACCAAATATTTTCTATCTTTCAATTTATTAAACCATGAAAATGGGGCTCTCCCTACAGTTCTGTTGTGAACTAACAGACAGGATCCATACATAGAGAGTCCTGAGACCGCCTATAGTTGGGTAGGATCTAGCCTCTTCCACTCTCTAAGCCAGAAAATAAGGTATGTGGCCACAGCCTTATGGCAATTTAAGTCTGACAGGCCTCAGTTCCTTCTTCTTCCGTGGTTAGGGTTGTCCAACTAAGCTAGAGATGTATATGCAGATTACAATTCTTATTTGGTTCTGAAATACTCTATCGCATCCCAGCAGAAGCATGCATTATTCCCGACCATCTACTTTTTCTCAGTCCTATGTACAGTGATGTTTTTAGGCAGCTAATCATTCCAAGGCGAATGAAGAGAAGTGTCTAAACCTCTCTGAATGCAGACAGAGATTGAGAATAACTGATTGGCTCAGAAGGTTCTGGATTCTGGTTTTGGTTCATTTTAAAGATAGTACTTAAGTATTTAGGGGAAGAAGGCCTTTTTCTCTCTGGTCTTGGCAGTCCCTACATATGAAGGTTGGGCACTAAATGTATCAAGGAATCAGTGTATTCATCCTCATCTCCACCTACATATTTTGTGGCCTTCTGCTGAACTATGATTCTGGGCATGCAATATTAGGTAAGTTGTCCAATAATGTACTTTTGCATTCATCTTCACCAAGGAAGCAGATAGTTGAATTTCTGCTCAGATATTTGGCATGTGATTTTCCTCTTTGTTAATTTGTAGCATTATGACCATTTCATTTATTCTATCTTGTACCGCTGTCTGAATGCTTTAAGTACTTTTATGACCATTTTTTGGTTATGCTACACTCTGTTTTCATATAGTCATAGGTGTTTTAATGAGAATCCTAGGAGACCTTTATTAGTCTACCTCCATGCTGATTCCAACTTTCATTTTTGAAACTTGAACTAGCTACATAATTTACAAGGCCTAGTGCAAAATGAAAATGCAGAGCCCCTTGTTCAGAAATTCTTAAGTCACGAGCGCAGGAAGACAGAACATAAACCAAACGAGGTTACTTTCTAAGTGTTGTGCCCTGTGTGACTGCACAGGTTACATGGCCATAAAGTTGGCCCACTTAAAACCGTCTCCAACTTCGTTCAGGTTTGTGGTCTCTGCCATCTCAATGTTCCTTTTCTCCCTACTAGAACTTCTCAATTCCTTGACTGATTTTACTCCTCTGCTTTAAGCTCTTTAAATGTGGGTGAATCCAGGATTATAGTTCCCATCTCTGATATTGTTTTGCTACTATATAACTCTAAGAAATCACAAGTAGTTTAATGATTACTCCTTTCTGAAGGTGACTCTAAACTTAATATCTCAAGCCTTTATGGTTCTCATGAATTGAGGAACAAATTTCTGATTGCAAGCAGACATTTATGCTGATATCTAATACATCTAAAATGGAATCCTTCTTATCCTCAGGCTTTTTCCTAGGAGTTCTCTTTAAACATTTTGAACATTTGTTCTCTTCAGCTTCACAAATATAAATCATAATCAACATCTATTAAAAAAATTTTGGTTACTGACCTTAATATTTATCTGATATTTTCATTTATTCTATCTTATACCGCTGTCTGAATGCTTTAAGTACTTTCAAAATTTTTTCTTCTTTTTTGGAAAACGACCTAGTATAAGTAATAATGTCTTGAGAAATGTGAATTGGAAAAATCGACTTTTTATGATTTTTTAAAGATAAAATCATAAAAAATACTCTTGGTTAAAGATATATTCAACTTATCTTTAAATCATGAGGAATGAACTTTATTTTCATTTCTGGTGTTATGTTCTAGGAAATATCCTTAGTAAAGAGTCAACTGAAAGCTCTTTTGCTTTTTTAATACATTGAAAAAAAGTGCATATTTTTATAGCACATTAGTAAACTGGTAAAGGCTTTTTCTAACATAATAAGATTTTTAAATAAAACATATGTACTATGTTAACAGCATGTTACAAAAACAGCTAACAGTAATTAGGAATTTCTGTGATTATTTAAAATAGAAAAATCTCTTCCATTTCTTATGTATTTAATTCAATTTTACATTAATGCTGAAGCAAACCACATGGTACTGTGCTTTTATTTGTACTGTACTCTATAGCATCCCATTTTATTTATTTTATTTTACTTTTATTCTGATTGACCATGTTAGTCAGGCTGTATCATCTTTGCCAAGCGAACCTCAGAATATTTTCTGCATTTAACCAACATAAGCCATTCACAGTACTGGTGTTTTCTTTTGTTAATTTGAGGAGAAGCAAGCTTCAAATTTTGAAAATATGCAAGTAGCCTGTGGTTTTTACCTGCTAGTTTTATTTAAGTATTTTATAGCAAAATAAATTGTCAAGTTTGGTACTCTCTACAAGTAGTTACTTAACGCAGTATTCATGGGATCCAAAAATAAGTTTTGATTTTTTTTTCCCCTAGGAATTATTTTTCTGTTCTACTAGTGAAGTACTCGGAGGTTCATTCCTAGTCAGACATTCATCTCAATTATTTGAATTGGCTCCCTGCAGATAGCCCTTAATACGTAATATCATTCACTTACAAAATCGTTGCCACAGACATCTGCCAGTGCTCAACCTGGTGGCACAGATGTGTAAAAACCATTTCAAATGATGTTTTTAGACATGCAGAGAATAGCACTATAACATAATGTTTAGTACTATAATTTTTCTTCATTCACTCTCTCTACTTACCTAGTCTCCTATGTCAGCAGCATTGTCACTGCTAAATCTTTTGGAACATGTAGTGGTAAATTAGTTTGGCTGTTAAGTTAGGTGGGAAAATAAAAGGTATACATTTACTAATTTTTTCCTTGGGATTTCTGATTAGACACTATGGCTTACTGGTCCTATATTATTGTTGTAATTACCATACCTAGTACTTTTCTTTGGGCAAGTGTATCAGTCCATTCATGAATTGTTATAAAGAACTACCTGAGACTGAGCCATTTGTAAAGAAAAGAGGTTTAATTGACTCGCAGCTCCACAGGCTGTACAGGAAGTATGGTTGGGGAGGCCTCAGGGAAACTTACAATCACGGCAGAAGGGGAAGGGTAAGCAGGCACCTCTTCACGTGGTGGAGCAGGAGAGAGAGAAAGAAGGGGGAAGTGTCACACACTTTTAAATAACCAGATCTCCTGAGAACACTAGCAGGAAAGCAGCAAGTGGGGTGGTCCACTCCCATGACCTAGTCACCTCATGCCAGGTCATTCCTCCAACACTGAAGATTACAATTAGGTATGTGATTTGGGTGGGGACACAGAGCCAAATCATATCAGCAAGCATAATAAAACACAAGCTCTTAGAAAGCTCAGAAGCTACCACTTTTATGTACAATAAGAGTCGTTAAAGGTTTTCATCTTTTTATGTTACTAGAAAAGCAGGTCCTCTGAATTTTTAGAAAAATAGTTGAGTTATAGGGATCAAGGCATGCATGTTAGCTATGGAGTTCACCCATACAAAAATATTTAAAATCCCTATATAACATGCATCAAGCCTCCAGGTCTTTGCATGAGTAAGTCTCTCTAATCTGGATGCCTTCTTCAGCCTTTCAAATTGCTGGCAAGGGTGCTGATTCCCACTGGGTGAACCATTTGTTTAGATTCACTTCAGCTACATCTTCCTCTGTGAAACATTTCTCCAAAATCAATATCTCTTCATGATCTTCCCATTTCAACTCTCAAACTCCTACCCAATATGCCATTCAGGAGCTCAGGGAAAACAATAGTTTTGCAATATATTTAGTTCTCTCACTTAATAAAACTAACACTTGGGTAGCAATAAGACTACTTTTTGGTGTTAGGGTCTAGGAAACATTCTTGTTAAATAATCAACTAAAATTTATTCTTATATAATAAGTTTTCATTATAAAATACTGTTGAATTACAAAATATCTTTTTTACATAATTAAGTTTGGTTATGAAATACATTGGGAAAATTGTTTAGACTGCATTATATCCAGTTTCCTCATTTGTATGATAAGGAAAAATGCATATAGGATTGTTGCGATGATTAAAGACATTTTAAATAAAGTATGTGGTACACAAGGGACAATCAGTGAATTGTCACTATTATAAAGTCATTTGTCACGTAGGCTTTCTAAGTATTTATTCCCTTTTCTTGCAAAATTCTCGAAGACAGGATCTGTGACTTGTCCACCTCCGTATATTCAGCACCCAAAATAGAACCTGGCATC
Organism: Colobus angolensis palliatus; assembly: GCF_000951035.1. Taxonomy (NCBI): domain Eukaryota; kingdom Metazoa; phylum Chordata; class Mammalia; order Primates; family Cercopithecidae; genus Colobus; species Colobus angolensis. Next base: position 2,058,673 of record NW_012120821.1, on the reverse strand, counting down.
TAGGCAATATTTAATAGGCATTTATTAAAATAAAATATATAGGATATAAAATATTAAGCTGTAAGTAGTTGACTTTTTTATTACTCACTGATGGTTTGAGTCCAAAGAGATGACTGAAATTTAGTGTAGATGCTAAAAACTGTGTTAATAAGGATCAAGATGAGTTCATCTTCAATCATAGAGTCATAAAGTCCAAGTACCAATGAGTTTGAAGAACATTTTGCCCTTTAAAATACTAGTTCGCTTTTACATTTAGTATATAATTTCAGTGAGTATAACTAAAAAGACTCATTCACATAACTCAATGAGCAATTCTCTGACTAGAAAGATTCTATCTAGAGTCATAAAAAGCCAGGTGTTTTGCAGCTGTCTAAGTGACTTCACACATTTTCTTGTTATAAAATATTTAATGTTATTTTTATCACTTTACAGTTTAAAAAAAAAGAATTGAAATCCTTTCAAAAGTTCTGTTGATTTCCCAGTTACTATCTTGTCCACTCAAATGTAAGAGAAAATGCCTTTCCACTCAAATGTAAGATAAAAGCAATATTCAGAATTCCGTAATTGACTTTTGGTTATGTACGTGTGACCCTGGATGAAATACTTCCTGAATCTTTCTTATTAATACATATGGGATGATTATTGAACTAGTAGCCTCATAAACACATGTAAGTACACACAGAAACATCCTAATATATACATACATTCAAGCATGCATACATATATATCTTTCAATACCTCCAGAAATAAGCATCAGAGTCTGTGCCAAGAAACCGACTAGCTAAATAGAGATATGCCAGCTGGATGATGCATTTCTAAACCCAACATCTGCTTCCAATATTAGCAACCAAAAATTTTAATGCAGGCAGGTGTCATATACACTGAAATATTTGGAAAAGAAAGGGTTAATTAAAATAAATATTAAAATGGGTGGAAATGAAAATAACTGAAAAACAACTGAAAAATAAACCTTCATTTTCTAGTAACACCTGCAAGCTGTACATGCATATGAAAACATACTCTACCAGATTTTGAAACTTATTCAAAACATTGTGATATTGATACAGAAAGAGATATACAAAGGAACAAAATATATGTGTATATAAACATATGTATCTATAGATAATCACATGGAAATTTGGTATAGAATGGAGAGAGAATTACAAATCAGAAGGGGAAGACTGACTGTTTAATAAAATGTGCTGGGAATTAATGCCAAATAGAGAATAAAATAAAATTACATTTTTATTCATATTACACCCCCAATAAATTTCAGATATACATAAAACCCAAAGTAAAATATTCAAATTTAGAAGAAAATAGGGGCAAATTTAAGAGTAGAGTTTTTTTTTTTTTTTTTTTTTTGAGACGGAGTCTAGCTCTGTCGCCCAGGCTGGAGTG
>NW_012120821.1:2026803-2057071 GCF_000951035.1 Colobus angolensis palliatus | reverse complement strand
GTTTTTAAACAAGATACAAAAATAAAGACATACAATAAAATTTATTAAATTTGATCACATTAAAATAAAACCTTCTTCAACCTAAGACATCATAAATAAAGTTAAATCACAAAACTCAGACTGACAAAACATTTTCTTTTTTTTCCTTTTTTTTCTTTTTTTTTTTTTGAGACTGAGTTTCGCTTTTGTTGCCCTGGCTAGAGTGCAATGGCACAATCTTGGCTCACTGCAACCTCTGCCTACGAGGTTCAAGCGATTCTCCTGCCTCAGCCTCCTGAGTAGCTGGGGTTACATGCATGCGCCACCACACCCAGCTAATTCTGTATGTTTTTTAGTAGAGAAAGGGTTTCTCCACGTTGGTCTGGCCGGTCTCGAACTCCCAACCTCAGGTGATCTGCCCGCCTTGGCCTCCCAAAGTGCTGTGATTACCAGCAGGAGCCACTGTGCAGAACATTTTTAAAGGGTGTATAAACACACAGTATTACAATCTGTAACATAAAACTACTCAGTAGAAAAACAGTAACAGATTTTAAAAGGCTGTTTCACAAAAAAAAGGACATGTGGCCAATAAGCATCTGAAAAGAGGTTTAATGTAACTAGTAATTAAGGACATATGAAATCAAAACAATGCAACATTATTCAATACCCATGTAGGCAGAAATTAAAAAGTCAATTTGATGTTGCTGAAAAACTGGATAAACAAAAATATTCATGCCCTGCAGGAAAAAATAAATTTTAAGTCAAAAACTACAAAAAGAGACAAGTTAATTATATAATTATAAAGGAGTCACTTCAGCAAGAGGATATAACAATGCATGTATGTGTATATATATTATATGTGTGTGTGTGTGTGTGTGTGTGTGTGTATGCACCCAACACTAGAGCACCCAGATATATAAAGCAAATATTACTAGAGCTAAAGAGAGAGATTGACTCTGACACAATATTAGCTGGAGAATTCAACACCCCACCTTCAGCATTGGATAGAGTTTCCAAACAGAAGATCAATAAAGAAACATTGGACTTAATCTCCACTCCCCTATAACCCAGGACTGGTCTAGAAATGCCATCCATGAGCTAAGGTTTGGAACCGGGGACCCTGAGAGCCTGCTTGGTGCTTTACCTCACTGCAGCTGAACTGGTAACTAAGCTGCAAGGCAAAATCCCCCTTTACTCTTTCATCTGCTTTTCTCAAGCAGATGGAGTCTCTCCTCATAGTCACCACAGCTGTGAAGATTCTGGATTACACCTGAGCCCAGCATATCTCAAGAGTCATATACTCCTAGTTACTGGTCCTGATTATTCGGCACCCAATGGCTCTTTAATCAACAGTTGATAAATCATGCCAGGGCTGGGTCCTTCCTCTCAAGGCAGCAGGTTCCCTTCTGACCCATGGTGTCTAGAAATGTCATCCAGGAACTAGGGTCTGCAGTGGGGTCCTCATGACTCTGCCCAGTGCCCTATTCTACTGGGCTGAGTTGATATCCAGGTTGCAAGAATCGTTTTTACTCTCCCCTCTCCTCAAGCAGAAGAAAGGAGTCTTTTCAGATCTATGAGCTGTGCTGCCCGGTGTTGGAGAAGGGGCACAAGCTTCCCTGGTTGGTGTCTCACTAGGTGCATGCCCTCCAACTCCACTGGCTCTGAACCCAGGACAGCACTAAGGCTTGCCTAGGAGTTGCAGTCATTGTAACTTAGACTACCTTTCAAGTTCATTTAGGACTCCAGAGCACTTTAGCCCTTGGTGGCAAGGCTTAGTAAAACTCAGGTTCTGACCACTGAGTTGAGTGATTCTCCTCTGGCCAGGGCTCATCTAAATGCTCCCTCCATGTCCACGTGTGTTGCCTGAGTTCTGCCCAGTGTAGACAGGAGTGAGTTTTAATGCAAAGCCCCACAATTGCTGTGCTTTCCCTCTTCCAAGCACATAGATTCTCTATCTCCACCCCTGAGGCCACTGTCAGGGAATAGGAGATGGGTGGCATTGGAAATTCAAGACAGTCTCTCTTCAGTGTCTCTTTCAGTGATATGAAGTTAAAAACACAAGTACTGTGATCACTCATCTGAGTTTTGGTTTTTAGAAGGTGCTTTTTTGTGGCAATAGTTGTTAAATTTGATGTTCCTGAAGGGAGGATGATTGATGAAGTCTTCCATTTGGCCATCTTGCTTCACCTCCCTCTCCTAAATAGAATGTAATTTTCAAAAATTATGTACATAATTGTATTTTATAACATATGAGGACATAAAAATGCCACTAAATTGAGATGTATCTAAGGTGTTTCTTCTCTATCATAATATATTTTCAATATGGGAATGGATTCCACCTCAAAGGATGAATATACAAACTAATTTTTGTTAAGCTGAGTCATACTAAAATTATTTTATGCAAATAAAAGGCAAGAGTCGTTCAGAATTTTGAGATGGTTTTCTTATACTAGGGACTTATAAACGGTTATTCTAAATGCAAACAAAATGTTTTATCAAACAATCTCATTTGATTTGAATATAATTCAAAGAATTTAATTTCTTAAAGCTTTTGTTTTTACTACTTAATAGTTAAAAGTTATTAATTTGTTAGGCATGATCTTCTTGTGAATACACACAGAAAAACGGATTGTCTATTTCCTAGTATTCTAATCTATTTCCATGATATCTATATCCTTAACTCCTCTCTAGACTCTCAGACTCCAAAAACAGCCTAGAGCAGAGCTTCTGGGAAAGTCCTGTCAGCACTTAATATGTGATCATCCTAGTTCTGTAACATTGCCCTGAGCTTATACCTCCAAAATTGCATAACTGGATTTATGCTTGAAAACTTCGAATCATCAGTGGCCAAGGAAATACTTTTCTGCAGAGAGGTTTAAATTTTTAGTTGACAGTGTTGAATCTCAAGTTGCTGAATTTGTTCTGGGTGAAATAATTTTCAGACTGTTTAGTTCATCATTATTTGTAGAAAAAGTCTTCATTTTTTTCGCATTTGATACGTTTCCCGTGATTATCAGTTAAGGTCCAGTAAGAAGGCAGGAACAAGAACAGGTTTCTTTTTGACCAGAGAAATATAAAGAATTGCTAATTAGCCATAAAGTCATCAACTGAGCAACTGAAAGAGTAAAAAGGTAATTTTAACATCATGGAAGCACCAACTTCTGAAAGCAGGTACTACCCTTGGCTGGTAAAATAAGGAAAGATGTTAGAAAACTTAGACACTGAGAGGAAGAACTCCATGGAACTGAAACTCCTGTCTCAAAGTACTGGGTGCTTCTAAGCAGAAGCTAATGTCTCTGAGGGGAAGTATGATAGACTTGGTGCTGCAAGTGTTGTAAAAACTGCAACAGCTGCTGTCACAGGACAAAACTGTCTCTGCTGAGTTGATGAAGCCTTGCCGAAGTGAGGCTCACAGGAACCACAGTGGGCAAGAAGCTCATTGGAAACAAGCAGGAAGGAGCAAGTACTTTCTTCTTCCTCCAGCCTTCCTCTAGCTCCCTCTACTGGCAGACTCTGAGAAAAACGAGCTGAACAGCTGAAATGACTGGTAGAATACCAGCCCTAACTCGACACATATGTAGTGTAAAAAGTTGGGATTGAAGCTGCGAAACAGAAATTTAATGGCTGTTATACTGTCTATATACCTGCAAAATAGGAAGCTGTAACTATACAATGTAATGAAAGCGAGTAGATGTACAACTCATTGTCTTGAATTATTCCAGTGTTCTACCCTTTTGACACCACAAACATAACTTGAAATTCAATGAATTCAGTATTCATTTTTTCACTCTTTTAAATACAATTTATTCACTACCTACTTTGTAAAAAGTACTATTCTGGGCTAGATATATAGATAGATAGATAGATAGATAGGCATATAAATATATATCATATCATATATGTATATATATAATATATGATACATTATTTATTACATGATATATATTTGTATATATAATATATAACATGTGATATATATCATATATATGTATAAATACACACATACAAACACACACACATATAGATATATATAAAATCTTGCTTTTCAGGTATATATACCTGAAAAAATATATATATACATCTAACTATACATCTGCAGTCATAAAGGCCTCAGATAAGTCTTTTAGTTGTTTAAGCCAGTTGTTAGAGGAGTTAATGAGGGCTCATAGATCATTTGAGAAAAAAGTTAAAAATGTATGAGAGAAACCTCATGGTCTTAAAGGATGAGTAGAATTTTAAAATTGGATGCTAGCATTAGAAGAGTTTTGCAAACAGAGAGCATTCATGTTCATTCTGGATTTATGAATAACTGGCAACAACCACATGACCTGATTTCAGATCTTCTCAACTGCAATCCTGGAGGCAGTACCATTAGCTGCAGCATGAGAAGGTCTGTACCTGCCAAAAGTAATCTGTAAAGACAGGAAGAGGTGTTTGCTCTTTCAAATACACGAACATCAACACAACACTACACAATTCAAGAAGAATCAGGCAAATATGAAACCACAAAGGAAACTAATAAAGCTCTGTAGCTAATCCTAAAGAAATGGAAATCTATAAATTGCCTGACAAAAAATTCTAAGTAATTGTTTCAAGGATTCTCAGTGCACTACATGAAAACAGAAAACTCAGTGAAATCAGGAAAACAATGCATGACAAATTGGAAGTTCAACAAAGAAATAGAAATTGCAAAAAAGAACCTAACAAATTCTGGAGCTGAAAAATATGGCAAATGAAATAAAATTGCAATACAGAACTTTAACAGCAGACTTGATTAAGCAAAAGAATCAGTGAACTAAAAGACAGGTCATGTGAAATCACCCAGTCAAGGAAGAAAGGAAAGAAAATGAAAAGGGGGAAGGAAATACCACAGGATTTATTAGATACCATCAAGAAAAAAAAATGCATTATGAGATTTCCAGAGGAAAATAAAGAGAGAAAAATGCAGAAAATTTATTTTAAAAAGTAATGAGAGGGATATGGACATCTAAAGCCATGAAGCTTAGAGATTCCAAAACAGGATTAACCCAAAGAAGATTATACAGAGACACATTCTAATTAAATTATCAAGAATTAAAGATAGATAATTTTGAAACAAGCAAGTAAAACACCACATAAAAGGGAATTTTCATAAGTCTATCAGCAGATTTCTCTCAGCAGAGACCTTATAGTCTAGGAGAGAATGGAATGACATATACAAAGTTTTAAAAGAAAAACAGCTCCCAAACAAGAGTACTACTCCCAACAAACCTCTGGGAGATACAGGGATATTCTCAGGCAAATAAAACCTGAGAGAGATTGTCACCATTAGCCCTGCCTTACACAAAATGATAAAAAATGTTCTTCATATTGAAATGAAATGATGCTAATTATTTTATGTTACTAATTGGTAACATGAAAACATAGGAAAATATAAAACTCATTTATAAAGGTAAACATATAGTCAAATTAAAAATACTCTAATACAGTAATAATGGGGCATATATTATTTTAACTTCAGTATAAAAATTCAAAGACAAAATTATTTCAAGATAGCTAGAGATACATAGGTATCTCTAGACACAACAAAGTATAAATTTCTTAATGAATAAACAACACAAAGATATGAAAAAATCTTGAGTGCTCATCAACTGACGAATAAAGAAAATGTGATGCATATAATACATACAATATATATATATTAAGACTAGATTGTGCATATATTGCCTAATATGTGTGTGTGTGTATTGCATTGTGTGTGTTGATACACACATACATACACACACAATGCAATATTGTCCAGCCTTTAAAAAATATATCCTGACATTTGCAATAGCATGGATGAACCTAGAGGAAATTACACTAAGTGAAATAAGCTTGGCACAGAAAGACAAATACTGCATAATCTCACATATATGTAGAATCTAAAAAAAGTAAACTCAAAAAATAATAGAATAGGCTTGGGCCAAGTAGGGGACAAAGAGGTTGGTCAGGGTATAAAGGCTCAGTTATGAATGATAAATGAGTTCTAGAGAACTAATGTATAGCATGGCAACTATAGTTAATAATACAGCATTGTATAATTGCAATTTGATAACAAAGTTGGTTATAAGTATTCTCACCACATGCCAAAAAAAATCATAATTATGTGAGGTTATAGACATGTTAGCTTGATTGTGGTAATTATTTCACAATGTATGTGTATTTTAAGACACCTTTTTGTACATCTTAAATATATTACAATTTTTATTTATCAAGTACACCTCAACAAAGCTAGAAAAAATCTGGACTTGCAGAAAAACAAATATACATGTAAAGTGGCAAAAATCATCAGATTTACATTGACTACAATGTTGATATAAGAGAATGATGAGAGAGAAGTCTATGGAGGAGATTAAGAATCAGACTATGGAACCTTTTAATGCTATGCTAGGAAACTTGCCATTTGTTTAATGGGTACACAAATAGTTAAGAAAATCTTAACAAGGTTAAACTAATGACTATGCAGTAATTGAATCACAGAAGAGAGGACATACTGGAAAATATTGCAGGAAGATTAGTAATGAAGCCAAACCAGTAGAAAGAGGAGGTAATAAAGTACCTGAATGATATATGCATATCTATTTCTGTCTTTTTTATATACAGTGAGCCTCCCATTTCTACATAAGATAGAGGAGGTGCTAAAAATGTTTTCTATGTAGGTGGTTAGCCTCTGCTTTCATGTTCATAGTACAGCTGTCCCTTTTCATGTTATTTTTAAGAATTATAAAATATGTATGCTACAGTCAGATACAGTGTGAATAGAAAAAAACCTATTGAAATCCCTCCTTATATTAAGTCTAATTTCCTAATTATAGACTCTTTTTTGAATTAAATCTTTATAATATTAATAATGAGAATAGTTGACTAAAGAATTTTATTAAGGTAAAATACACACGAATAATATCAACATGTCATAAATTATAAAGAACTGTAATTGTAAAACAGATTATAACACAGGCTAAAAATATATGGATATGTATATGTGTAGATACACACATATCTGCACATATGCATACATATCTGAAATTGTTTAGTATTGGAATTTTTGGATATACAAATATTCCAATACTAAAATTGTTTAGTATTGGATATACAAATATTCCAATACTAAACAATTAGCCTTAACTAATTTCTATGACAAACAATGCCTATGGGAATAAACTTAAAAATGTTTAATGAAGTTACTTCATATTTTATTCACTGCTACCACCACCTCTAGAACTCTCACTTTTTCTTTGTGATTGAATTCATTAGCCATTAAAGTGATTTGGAATGTAGTTTCTCTCTCCTAGTGTCTTTAATGAATGTTTTCTCACTATTCTTTTGCTCATACACTATTCTTCTGCATATGAACTACCTTACCTAGACTAAACTCTTTTGTTTCCCTTTCAACATCATCTTTGCCTCTTACAAGCTGTATAATCTTAGGGAAGTATATAGAGCTTTTTGTGTCTGCAGTTACTTAACCTATAAAATAAGACTTAAAGTAATGCCTCCCACTGTGATAAAGATTCATATTGTAAACTATAGAGCAATCACTAAAAAAGTTAATTGAAAATAAGTGGTTTGTAACCCAATAGTGGACATAAAATATAACACTAAAACTTTAATTTAACTAAATTAAGGCAGGAAAAGAAGAAAAAGAAACAAAAAAGAGAATGAATAGAAAACAATTAGCACTAAGACAGATTTACAACTAAGAAAGTCATTAATTATATTAAATATAAACTATATACATGAACATTCCAGTGAAAAGGCAGAGGGTGTCTGAATAATGTCCATAAGAAATCCATTTTGGATGTACAGATGTTAAAATAGAATAATCTAAAAAGATGTAATCTTCAAACACAAATAATAAGAAAGTTGAGGTAGTTATATTTTGGACTAAGTTAAAATAAAGATCCTACAAATCAGAATTATGGAATACCATTAAAGTAATGAAGAAAGTTAAGGCTTTAACTGATTGTACTAAAATAGAAAAAAAATTCTCATCGACTATCTGCAATTCCATCTTAAGTTTGGAAGAGAGAATTAAATCAAATGAAGCATGAGAAAGGAAAGAATAAAGGTAAAATAAAAAAAATCCATGAATTAGAGAAACCTCTACCTAGATTCACCCATTAGAAGATGAGATACAAATTATTAATATCACAGATAAAAGGAAAGATATTACTTCATCTTAAAAACATTATGCCGAACATAAGAAGCTAGACACAAAGAGTCTATATGTATAATTCCATTTATATGAAACTCAAGAAAAGGCAAATATAACTTAGAGTATAGAAATCATATCATGTAACCAATTCCATGCATTTAAGATTTTTTTATTTCTTCATATTTCAGAGAGTTATAATATTTTACAGTTTTGCCTCTTTTGAAATGTTTAAACATAACTAAAGGTGGGACAAAGACCTTTATTTTCGGAGGGAGTAAATGAGTAGGTTTTTATATCGCTATGTGGGATTCCTAACTTTCTTTACCTTTGGATTTTGCCATTCTCTGAACTTCTCCTTTATTGCTTTCAGTCTGTATCACACCACCCTGAGCTTGATTATATTGACTTAAATAGGTAAATCCTTTAGGCACGAAACCGTACATTGTTGAACAAGTAGTGACCTACTTGTGACCTACTTTTTGTGATAAAAGCTAAGGAATTAAAAATAGCTAAGGAAGAATGAAATAGTATTAGCAATATATACGTGTGTGTGTATATATATATATATACACACACACACATACACACACACACACACATATACATACATAATTTTACAAATCCAACACAAAAGTGCTGCTGGGAATTTTTCTAGGCATTTAAGTGATTGAGATTGGGGCCAAGTAGCCACAACATAGCAACAACTCTAGTGGGAGACAATTAAAGGTGGAACATCTCCATGTGAGCTAAAATATTGCATAATTTTGAGTGTTAAAATTAAATATCCTGTTCAATTAATTGCATGTTCAAAACAGAGCTTTCTTTTAAAGCGCTGATCATAACACAGGCATGATAGAAAATCACTAGCAAAGCAGACCCCAAACTGAAATAATGTAAATGTTCCCCCCTACAAATAATATAAACCAAATATCAAACGTGCACTGTCACCTTAAAAAACAAAGATATTTTAAAGAAATGTGAATTTAGTCTTGTCAAATACATTGTATTTTAATGCATTTATCATCAGCAATGTATTTTCGGTTCCTACGATGTGCCAGGCACTGTAGTTACCTAATAAGAAATGATGATGTGATAGAAACAGTTCCTGCCTTTCAAAGCACTTACAGTGGACTAAGATAAACAAATAATTATATGAACAACTGTAAATAGTTAATTAATGGCCATGAACTATGTGGTGCAATGGGAGTCCCCATTTTAGAAGTCATTGAAGGCTTCCTGGAAAAAGAAATACTTAAACTAAGAGCAAAGAAGATTAGACATTGGTTAGGCAGAATGGAAAGAAGGCTAGGAAGAACGTTTCTCATGAGAGAAAGAGAGAATTAACCTTTCAGGAATGGGAAGTATGTCAGTAGAGAAGAAAAGCAAAACAGAACAAAAAGGTGGATAAGCACATGTGTGAATATGTAGATGAATAAATAGATATAATATGCCTTTACTTTTCAAGTGTAAAACATTGTGTTTTATTTTTTAAACATTCAATTTTTTTAAAGTATATATTGAAAAGTCTGCCAACAAATTTCCCAGGGAATCACATGCCCTCTCCTCCATTGCATAGATGATTATTTCTGGCAATAATCTACCAACTGATCTCTATAGCGTTTGCTCCCCCACGTTCTCTCTCTCATACCAAGTGTTTTATTTCCAAAATGTAAGTTTAATCATGTCACTCTCCTGCTTAAATTTTTCACTGTCTTCCCACTCCCCTCAGGATAAAGACCACAAGATTTAAGCAGTCTTGGTTGGACTGGCCCCTGCCCACCTCTGCAGCCCCATGCCACTGCACATTCCCCCATAATGTCTGGAATCCACATACTGTGTGTGTGTGTGTGTGTGTGTTTTCTTTTCCAGTTTAAGAAAATACAATGTTCCTGGAAAATTCAGCTTCTGGAATATACAGTTCCTTCTCCAACCCAGCCTTTGCACAAGTCATCCTTTCAGCCTGATGCCCATTTCTCTCTTCTGCTGTATTTATTCTGGCTTTTCTCAAATATCCCATATTTTTGAGACCTTCCTGACCATTTGCCTACCCCCAAACGAGGAATGGTCAAATGCTCTTCTTACACACTTTTACAGAGGAATAGTACCTCTCTTTCATGACAGTTATTGCCATTGTAATTTTATATTTAATTGTATAATTATTAGATTAGTAGTGTCTGTTCCTGCAGCAGGTCATAGAGATCATGAGAGGAGGGACCTCATGGCCTCTGCAGGGATTTGGACTGTATGATGTGTTATATATTATTATATTTCCAGCTCTCAGTACAGTGCTTCGCATCTAGTAATGGCTCAATAAACATTTGTCATTCAAAGAATTAAGTGCTATTATCAAGAAAGCTGGTTACAAGGAAAGTTATTAATGTCAATTAGGTGAACTTAAAAAGCACAAGTCTATTGAAGTTCAACCAGTCATCAAACCGACGAGTGGCATAAAACTAAAGCTGAAGTTTTGTTTATGGGTTTGCAAAACCGTCTCTAAACATAACACACTGCATTGATTTAAAGCCTCTGTGTGCTTACATTCACAAAAAGATTATCTTGTTCCTAGCCCTGGAAGAAAATTGAAGAGGCCATGCTACGAATGTTTAATTCCAAGCTTTCTTCTTCTGAAGAAGTTTTTAAATTTTATTATTATTATTATTATTATTTATTTTTACAGAGGCTTCCTCTGTCATCCAGGCTGGAGTGCAGTGGTGCAATCTTGGCTCACTGCAACCTCTGCCTCCGAGTTCAAGCGATTCTCCTTCTTCCACCTCTTGAGTATCTGGGAGTACAGGCAGGTGCCAACATACCTGGCTAATTTTGGTATTTTTCGTGGAGATAGGGTTTCTCCATGTTGGCAGGCTGGTCTTGAGCTCCTGACCTCAGGTGATCTGCCTGCCTTGGCCTACAAAATGCTGGGATCACAGGCGTGAGCCACTGCACCAGGTCGAGTCTTGTTATTCTGAGTGCAAATCAGTTTTACCTAATGTAGCCATTGCTGTAGATGGTATTAGGTTGGTAGAAAAGTAATTGCTGTTTTTGCTGTTAAAAATAATGGACAAAACCACCATTATTTTTGCACCTACCTAATATCATCATCTCTTCCTGCAATGTTAGGGAGGCAGTGGGCATATCGGCCAGACTTTGAATGCAGAAAATATTCACTGATTTCAAATTGAATGATGCAATGTTATGATATGGTAAAAGAACCAGTATCTGGGGTCTTAGGGCCCAGTTTATATTTCTATTCTGCTACCAATTCTGCATGAATTTGTGCAAATTACTGAACACTTAAATAAGGATGATGATCAGAAATGACTTAAGAACTTTGTTTCTTTCTAATTGACAAGTAAAAGATCTGAGAACCATTACAAATTTCTCTGGCAGAGCAATATAATTTTTTTCATAGCTCCTAGAGTCAGAGTTTGATATTAATATATTTTTTCCTTTTTAATTTCAATTTGAAATTTAATTTGACAATCCATTGACTACTGCCTCAGAAAGAAAGGTAGTTTAATGAATTTTCACTTTTTTTAAAAACTAAGGTTTATTTGCTGTGATTTATGAAATCATTTATTTATTGGATATTTAAATGCAGGAATATTGAAGAAGAATAAAAATCAATTCATAACACACTGCATTGGGCTCAATTCACTAGAAAGTATCATTCAGATTGAATCTCTCTTTTTTTACACTTTTGTTTTCCTTTTCTTGTTGAAAATATCAATCGCTGTTTATGTTGTATGCTAACTTTCTTATTATTTTTCTATGATGTGAGAGATACCATAATAACAAGGATTCTCATCTTAGAATTACTGTTAAAACTCTCCAATGCCCTTGGGCTTATTTACCATCTCTGTGAAGAAGTTTTTGGGTTTTTTTGTTTTTGTTTTTTTGGTTTGGATTGCATCATTTTAAAAAAGCTTTAAGAGATAATTTTAGAGGAGAGGATTTATTTGTGCTTTTGTTTTTAGTTCAAGAAGGCACCTGAGTCCACTCGTTTAGGTTCCTTACTCCTGAGCAGTCAGTTAAAATGAATTTTTTATAAGGTACAATTGTATTGCAATGAAAAAAAGACCAAGTGTGGAATACTCAACTGGAAATACTCAACAAATACTGGAAACGCTCAACAAATTTCTTGAACAAAGGAAAATAGATGGATATTTGATGAAGTTGGAAGCTAATAGCCACAATCTAGAATGTGGTCAGAGAGCCCTACTGCTAAATAGTAAAACAGTGTGCCTGCCAGCCCCAGAGAGTCTCCAATGCAATCATGAGACATATCTAGAAATTCTTCAGAACACATCCCATCTTGCCTTGCATTTCTGCTTCCTCTGCTTACAGCATACTTCCCTTTAATATCTTCATGTCTTTCCTCATTTTGTTTAAATCCCTGCTCAAATGCTACTCTACCAAAGAGGTATCCCTGAAACACTTTATCTAAACAAAATTGTCTCTTCTTTTTTGAAACCCGTCAATCTGTATCTATTCTACTATGTCTTAATTTACTTCATGATACACAATATATTATGTTCTCATGTTTTAATTTGTTCAATATCTCTTGCAAAGAAAGTAACCTTTAAAAAAGCATTAAATGTATCTGTGTTGTTAAAATCTATATTCTCTAGCACCTTGAGCACAGCCTGGAACATTCAAACTACATAAATTTATAGATTGACTAAGTGAATGGATTATTGAAATGTGGATAGAAACTTCTGTATGTGACCTTCACTCCATCTTCATAATTCCCTATTACAATATTTAAAATATCTAGTCAGATATTCACTCCCAATTTGTCAGTGCGGGGAAACAGAGTACTCTAAATAATTAATAAAGGGTCAAAGCAAACTGTAGCAATGAGTGTAGATGTTGATGCTTTGGGCCTGTGAAGTTTCCTCAATATAGTGGCTTCATTCCCATCAATTCCCCTATGTGTGCACAGTTCCAGTCAAGCTTATTTATTATTTAATTATTAAGCATAATAATTTATCAAGAATTGCTATATAATTAAAGATAGCATGTAGTATGACAATGAGAAAGCAGAACAGATAGGAAAATCTTAACCTAGAGGAGTCAAAGACAATTTAAAAAAGAAGTATTATATTTTAAATAAAACCTAATTCATATCTAGAAAGGTTTGAGAAGATATTGCATCCCAAAACTAAAACAAGAATCTAGGAAGAAGGGACAAAAACAATAGAAAGCCCCTGATAATTAAAAATATAATAGATGAAATTAAAAAAGAAAAATAAAGTCAAGGAAATTCCCCACAATATAGTTGAAAGACAGAGCATGAGAGAAAAGGCATATTAGTTTAAGAAGTCCAAGATTCAGTTATAGGATTGCAGAAAGAGAAAATGAAGGGGAATGAATTCTCAATAAAATAACTAAATAACATTTCCTAGAAATGAAGAAAAGCATGATCTTTAAATTCAAATGACCTGCTAAATATAAAGAAGAATAAATGACCAAAACAGCACACATAAGAGCATCACTGTGAAACTGCATAATATTAAAGATGAAGAAAATATCTTTTTTGTTTGTATTTGGAAAATCATAATAGTTTCATAAATTTTTTGCATTTCTTTTACTTGAATTTTATTTTAGGTTTGGGGGTACATGTGAAGGTTGGCAACGTAAAAAAAAGTGTCATGAGAGTTTGTTGTATGAATACATATTATTACATCACCCAGGTATTGAGCTCAGTACTCAATCATTATGTTTTCTGCTCCTCCCCCTCCTCTCATAGTCCCTCCTCAAGTAGACCCCAGTGTCTGTTGTTTCCTTCTTTGTGATCATAAATTCTTATCATTTAGCTCATTTGTAAGTGAGCACATGTGATATTTGGTTTTCGGTTCCTATGTTAGTTTACTATGAATGATGGCCTCCAGCTACATCCATGTTCCTGCGAAAGACATGCTTTAGTACTTTTTATGGCTGCCTAATACTCCATGGTATATAGGTACCACATTTTCCTTATCCAGTCTGTCATTGATGGGCATTGAGTTTGAGTCCATGTCATATGCATACATGTGTCTTTATAATGGAACAATTTATTACCCCAGTAATGGAAATGTCTATTTGAATGGTACTTTGGCTTTTAGCTTTTTGAGGAATCACCTACTGCTTTCCACAATGGTTGAAATAATTTACACTCCCACCAACAGTGTAACAAGGATCCCTTTTCTCCTCAATCTCACCAGCATCTGTTATTTTTTGACTTTTTAGTAATAGCCATTCTGACTGGTGTGATGGTTTTGATTTGCATTTCTCTAATGATCATGATATTGAGCTTTTTTTCATATGCTTGTTTACTGCATGTATGTCCTTTTTTGAGAAGTGTCTGTTCATGGTCTTTGCCCACTTTTAAATGGGATTGTTTGTTTTTCTCTTGTAAATTTGTTTAAATTTCTTATAGATACTGGATTGTAGACCTTTGTCAGATGTATAGTTGCCAAATATTTTCACCCATTCTATAGGTTTTCTGTTTACTCTGTTGATAGTTTCTTTGGCTGTGCTGAAGCTCTTAAGTTTAATTAGATCCCATTTGTCAATTTTTGCTTTTGTTGTAATTGTCTTTGGTGTATTTGTCATGAAATTTTGCCCATTCCTATGTCCAAGATGGTATTGCCTGGGTTATCTTCCAGGGTTTTTATAGTTTGGAGGTTTATATTTACGTCTCCAGTCATCCTGAGCTGATTTTTGTATATGGTTTAAGGAAGGGGTCTAGCTTCAATCTTCTGCATATGGCTAGCCAGTTACCCCAGCACCATTTACTGAATAGGAAATCTTTCCCCTGTTGCTTGTTTTTGTCAGCTTTGTCAAAGATCAGATGGTCATAGATGTTTGGCCTTATTTCTGGGCTCTCTGTTCTGTTCCATTGGTCTATGTGCCTGTTTTTGTACCAGTACCATGCTGCTTTGGTCACTGTAGCCTTGTAATATAGTTTGAAGTTAGATACTGTGATTCCTCCAACTTTGTTCTTTTTGCTTAGGATTGCCTTGGCAATATACAAATGGCTAACAAACATAAGAAAAATGCTCTACATCACTAATGATCAGGGAAATGCATATCAAAACCACAATGTGATACCACCTTACTCCTTCAAGAAAGGTCATAATCAAAAAATCAAAAAGCAGTTTATATTGGCATGAACGTGGTGATCAGGGAACACTTCTACACTGCTGGTGGGAATATAAACTAGCCCAACCACTGTGGAAAATCGTGGAAATTCATTAAAGAACCAAAAGTAGAATCCCCATTTGATTCAGCAATCCCACTGCTGGGTATATATCCAGAAGAAAAGAAGTCATTATATGAAAAAGATACTTGCACATGCATGTTTATAGCAGGACAATTTGCAATTGTAAAATCATGGAACCAACCCAAATTCACATCAATCAACAAATAGACAAAGAAACTGTGAGATATATATATATATATATATACACACCCATACACACACACACACACATATATTTGAACCCTCTATTTACTATTCTATCATATATATATGATGAGATATCATTATCAAAAAGGAATGGATTAATGGCATTTTCAGTGACCTAGATGAGACTGGAGACTATTATTCTAAGTGAAGTAACTCAGGAATGGAAAACCAAACATTGTATGTTCTCACTGTTATGTAGGGGCTAAGCTATGAAGACACAAAGGCATAAGAATGACACAATAGACTTTGGGGACTTGCAGTGGGAGGGGGTGAGGGATAAAGATTGTAAATATGGTGCAGTGTATACTGCTCGGTTGATAAGTGCACTGAAATCTCACAAATCACCACTAAAGAACTTACTCATGCAACCAAACACCACCTGCACCCCAATAACCTATGGAAAATAATTATGCAGAGACATTTTCACCAAGACCTGAAATACCAGAATAAGGTAGCATCCTTATAAAATATAAAGAAAAATTATGATGAATAAAAGGACATATATTTATGTAGCTTTGTACTTTGATATTTTTCAAACTTAAATAAAAGTTGCCTGTTTCCTCAATTGATGGTTTGCTCTCTCTTCACACACACACACACACACACACACAAACACACACATTTTTTTTCTGAACCATTTGAAAATAAATTGCAGTCGTTCCCTTTTCACCTAAATACTTTAGTGTATATTTTCTGAAACAAAGACATTTCTTTACATAATCATGGTACAATCGTCAAAATCAGAAAATTTAACATTGATACATTGCTGTTACTTATTCAAAGTTTATGTTCAAATTTCCTCAATGTCTCAATAACGTCTTTAATAGCTAGCTATATTTTTCTCAGCCCAGTATCTAATTCAGTATCTAATCCAGGATGACACACTGCAGCAGTGATCTTGTCCCTTTAACATAGAACAGTTCATCAGTCTTTTTTTGTCTTTCATGACCTTAACATTTTTAAGAGACAGGCAAGCTATTTTATAGACCATCTTTCCATCTGAGTTAGTTTGGTGTTTCCTCATTATTAGATTCAGGTTATGTGTTTTTAGCAGGACTACCAGAGAAATGATGCTGTGTTCTCATTGCCTCCCATTTGAAGGTACATGATGTCAGTTGTCCCATTACTGGTGATGTGTTCTTTGATCATTTGGGTAATGTGGAGGCTTCCAGGTTTCTCTGTTATAAATCATAATTTTTCTTTCTGCAATTACTAAAGAATTCTTAACACTATTTAAATATCCTATTCCACATCAAATTTTCATTCACTAGCTTTACTTTGGAAATATGGCATTTTACATGTTAAGAAGTACAAAGAAAGTTTGGGGAAATAATAATCTTTCATTTTTATCTCAGTGTTTAAGAACTTTCAGTCAATATCTTACCACTTCAAAATGATTAGAGGGAGATTTGAAACTACTGTTGTTGATTTCATATATGCATTGCCATTTATAATTTTTAAAAAGTCTTTTCTTCTAGGCTTCCATTTAGTAATTTAGAATAGTGCTACCAAAAAGTTGGTAATTAGTTGTCTCTAGTCATACTCCACTGAATCATTACAAAGCTGAAAAAAAAGTTATGCTACAGTTTTCATTTGTACTTTGAAAAGTATTAGTGCTATTTATCCCATCAGTACAAATGCTGGATAATTACACCCTGTATTTACTAATAATTAGGGAGAGAAATATATCACATAAAACATAAATGAAATCACCCATAACTAGCTTATTAGAGAAAACACAAGAAAAACAAATAATAGATTGATGCCACTTATCATGAGGTTTAGAAAATCAATAACAATTAGAAATAAAACAAAAATTTCAAATATTAATGACAGGAAAATGATAGATGCCCTTAAGAAAATAAATAAAGCCAATAAAAATTTAAAAATTGCTTTACTTTGCATAAACAATTGTATTAGGTTGTTTTCATAGATAAATACTCTATAAACTTGAAATTGTTACCAATAATAAGTAATCATCTGTCAAATTTCTAGATGTGTGATTGACATTCTTAGAAATTTGAGTTTAGTCTTGAAGTAGAGATACAGATGAAAGAATTCTGTTTTCTAAATATATAGTGCAGTATGTGGAAAAGGACACAAAGGGACATTAGCAAAAAGTTTTGGCTGGATATGCAAGGAAGGACGAGTAAGACTTTAATACTTACCAATGTAATGAGTAAGTTGGACACAGTGGCTCAGGCCTCTAATCCCAGTACTTTGGGAAGCTGAGGTGGGAGAATCACTTGGAGCCAGGTATTTGAGACCAGCCTGGGCAACATAGTGAGACCTCATCGCTACTTAAAAAATAAAATAAAATAAAATTAGCCATGTGCCTGTGTCCCAGATACTCAGAAGTCTCACTTTAGCCCAGGACAGGAGTTCAGGAGTTCAAGGTTGCAGTGAGCTGTGATCATGCCACTGTACTCCAGTGTGGGCAACAGAGCAAGATTCTTTCACAGAAAAAAAAAAAAAATAGTAATGAGTAGAGGATAAAGTAGTAAAATATTTTCTTCCTGGAAAAACTGGAGTATGACTTGGATATTTCTTAATGATAATGGTGAGATGCCAGTTTTGGGGAGAAGGTGTTGAGTTTCATTTTATCTTCGTAAGCTTTAGGAATTGGCAGCACATATATGTGGAGATAGCCTACTATCAGTTTGATAAGAGGATATAGAGATCAGTGCTATTGACACTGAGTCATCCTTCATGCAGATAAAGCTATGGCAGCCCACATTATTTCCAGGGAAAGCAGAGATAAAAAGAAGGCACAGCACCAAGGATTCTACTTTTGGCATAGCGTAGTCAAAGTGTGCCAAAAGAAGAGACACCACTGAGACATTTTAGTGGTTGAAAGAGAAAGAAGTAAAGATATCATTCTCAAATCTTATGTCATCAAAGTCTTAATGATTCTCCCTTCTTATTTTCTCTTCAATCTGTCTCATCTATCCATCCTCACTCCCTATTCCCTAGTGCAAGCCTTCATTATTTTCTGCATCAGTCAACTGGAGGTCTCCCTGTCTCTAGTAGAAGGTCACCCTTCTTTCACCTTCCTCTCCTAGTCCACTTTCGGCACTGATGTCAGAGTGATGTTTATAAAATGTTCATCTATTCAAAGCATTTTCCTAGTTAAAATGCTTTAGTGACTCCTTCCTGACATAGAAAATCTAAGTAATAATACAGACATATTTACTATTTGAAACTCCCAAATCCCAAACCAACTGGCATTGAACACATTTGATCCTTCTAAAAATACTAGATGCTTTGTCTGTAATAACATCTTCTCTCTTCCTCATCTAGATAATTCCTGCTCATCCTTAAAGACTTCGGTTGAATGCCGGTGTGGGGTTTGCTTGTTTGCTTGTTTGCTTGTTTTTGAGGCAGGGTCTTACTCTGTCACCCAGGCTGGAGTACAGTAGCACAATCATAGCTTGCGGAAGCCTTGAACTCCTGAACTCAAGTGATCCTCCCACCTCAACCTCCAGAGTAGCTGGGACCACAGGCATGTGCCACCACTCTCAGCTAATTTTGTTTGTTTTTTGTAGAGATGAGGTCTCCCTGGGTGGCTTAGGTTGATCTTGAACTCCTGGCTTCAAGTGATTTTCTGGCCTCTGTCTTCAAGAGTGCTGGGATTACAGGCATAGCGGTCTTGAATACCACTTCTAAGAAGATTTTCCTTTCCCTGGAACAGGTGTCCTTCTTTCATGCTTATGTAACATTAGGGGCTTCGCTCTGTCACACCTTCTCTGTCACATGAGGATTACCTTGATTGACTTGCACAGCCTAACAAATAATGGTAATGGTTAGTTCAATGAAAGAGAAAAACACGAATGAAAACAATTCTGGGAGGCTTAAGAAACAGGGGGATGTCTCTGTTACAAAGATCAAAATGAAAAAAAAAAAAACAAAAACAAAGAATGAATCAAAATAGCTGCTAAATTTTTCTAGAAGATCAAGGAGGACCATAGTAGTTTAGCTGAAACTATTGGTTTACAAACTCTAGGGAAATAAAAAAGTGAATAGAATTCACTCTAATGATATGGTCTCTTCAGAAAATCTTCCTGTTTAATCCATAGAGGCTACTATACTTTCAATAAGTTGTGGTCTCTGGGTGCCCACATAGTAGTCATATGGATAACCACAGACCCATATATGCATACTTTCTCTCTCCAAACTAAGACACTACATTTATTGTATATCTATCCTTTAATTTTATTATATAATAAGAAACTATCAAAAGCACTTAATGTCTATATAAGCTTACTAAGAACAATATCATTATAGCAAAGGCTACAGTGTAGAAGGCAAAGTTTTCAACTTACATTTTTTCCAAAAATCAAGCACCTGCCAAGAAGTAACATAAAATAATTGTACAAAGAGAGACAAGGAGACTAGGACTGACTTTCCCGATATGAAAATGTGAAAAGGGGGCCACAGAAGGGTAACCTGCCCTGAACATTGATTTATAACCAAGCCCTGCCCTAAAAAAATGGCTTAAAAACTCAAATATTGGTAAATCACCCCTAACTGGCCTCTAGGAAGTTGAGGGAAGGAGAGGCTTGGTATAGGTATCAGGAAATGAAGTTCAAAGTGTGGGCTAACCAAGGATTAGAGCTATGGGAGAAGGAACAGTAGAAAAGAGGGATCTGGAGGTGGTCTGATGAGTGAGGAACACCAGAGATCAGCATGATATCGCATGCCAGTCCTCTGCTAGGTTTCTGGCATGTTGGTGTGTGAGTTAACCAGACCATTTAAAGGACTGAGGAGAGAACTGACAGCTGATAAAATACCCCAAGTAAAATTTTAGAAATATTAATTTTTGCCAAATGGAATAGAATGCTATATTTATTACTGGCAACCAATCTGTCCACCTAACACAGATGTTCATGTCCTGTTTAGATACATAAAGAGAGTACAATCAGCTGGAAGTAACCAAGAAGAGAATTTTCTCTTTCGTTTAAAATACTTATTTCTCATTTACAATTATGCCAAATTCATTGCTGATAATGAGCAACCACAACATTTATATTCCAATTCCAAAAACATAGGCTAATATGAATCAGAGTATCTACCAAATGCTTATCAACTCTTCTTACTTAATGACAAGAATTTAAGATATTTGGTTATGTGAACTACTTTCTTGTAAATTCTCCTAAAATTTGGACCCCATAGTAATACAAATAAATTAAATCACATTGAACTTTAGGGAACTTTTTAAGTAAATTTAATTCAATTTGTTCCCATCCAATATATGTATATATAAACAAAGGAATGCAAAAACTAATTTGATATAAATAGAAGTAGAAATATTCTATAGAAATAGAAATATTCATGTATACCCATGCAATTGTGATTAAGTGGACTATTTCCATTGCACTGAGGTTAAGTTGTCCAGAAAAAGTATTGAAAGCTTCCTATAATATAGCAGTGTTTGGCTGATATATATTCAAGATTGTGTGGATGGCAAGTTACAAACCACCACTGATTCTCCATGAAACAAAAAATTGATGGGACTCTATGGTCTTCAGTTCTTAAGACAATCCCTGCTGGGCATTTAGGGAAGTAGTAAATTTGCCCATTTAGGCTCATTGTGGATGTCTCAATAGTGAAAGAGAGGAGAGAACGTTTATTAACCTGAAATCAATTTGGGACCAATGTTCTGATGGTGGCTTTTAGTGATTTGTATCATGAGATATTGAGCCAATTCAGCTCAACCAATGTAGTTGATATACAGGTATTTGTCCAGAACCCCTTGTTCTAAGATAATTGCTCACCCTTTTCCTTCAGTAACCTTCTTTAGTCTATGCAGTTCTGATGGGGGCTGACACTACCCCTCAGTAACAAGGCTGGGCATATCCTGAGTCTGACCAATCTGAATTTCTTATCAACCTGGCCAGAGTGACTATTTGAGACATAAACATTTCATCAAAGCTAGACCAGTGAGAGTCTTCTGGGGATTGTTGCCAGAATGGTCAAGAAAAAAAAAAATGTGGTCTTCTTTGCAAGAAACTATAAAGACATCATAATTTTGGTGCTGCTAGATACCTTTCAAGCATGTGAAACTGGGTCTCCAAGTGCCCACATTGTGGGCATATATATGCATAACTGTAGACCCAGAGAATGAAGACAGATGTGCAAAACTGTGAGACAGAGCGAGGCAGAATTCTGATGCCGTTTGATACCTGGATCTAGCTAATCCTGAAATGAGAAAGAGACTCCTCTTGGCCCTCCCAATTATTAGAGTGGGTAATAAATTTTCTAATATATTTAAATTAATTTAAATTAGTTTAAGTTGGATTTTTGCCATTAAAATTTGTAAAGCCTGACTAATTCACCCTTATTTAAGCTATTTGCTTAAATAAGTGGCTTCCCAACATTTGGGATGAAAGTGTAACTGCAATAATTGAAAAAACAGCCTCCTTCTACTCTACTTCCTACACATTCCAACTATTTCTACACCTTCTTCATCTCCTACTGGACTTTGTTTCTCTACCAAGTTTACATTAACTTTAAATAAATTTTTCAGGACTGTGAATCTTTATCACTCTCCCAACAGACTCCGAATCTTTCATGCAGACCTAGGTGTGTATCACTGGAAAGGACAGTCTTAGAGACTGGGATGCCTCTAAAACTGTTCCCAAGAGTAAATAAACACACCATATTTCATATTCCTCAGACCTCAGCAAAGCATACACATAACAAAGACCTCCAGACAACAGTCTGGATTGGTTTTAGGGTTCATATCATCTCAGTCCTTTTGCTTTTAACTCACCAGCAACTTATAAAGTTGCAATATTTATTCACCTTTATTCATCCACCTCAGGACAAACAATGAAGTTGTGTATTGATTCACATTAGGTACTGACATTTTGAAATATCCTAGAGAAAGTGAAGATCTGTAGGACTCAAGTCTGCCATTTGCTTCCCTGGAGAACCTGACAGAATGCAGACTCCATGGTCTCCTTCTGTCTCTACTAGATCATAGAATGATGACTAGGTCTAGAAATTTCCATTTTTAACCAACTCCCCAAGGACTTAAGCCAGTTTGAAATTGACAGGATTGAAACCAGAATGTAATTTTAACCACTAATGGAGATAAATTTTATGTTAGCTGATTCTAAATTCTCTACTGTAGTGCTCTCAAACTTTAATGTAAATATGAATTACCTGGGTCTTATTAAAATGAAAATTCAGTAGGCCTAGGGTGGGGCCTGAGATTCTGCATTTTCAACAAGCTCCCATGTTATGTTGATGTCGTAGGTCCATGGACCACACTTTTAATAGAAAAGTTCTACAGTATTTCACAAAGAATATGAAAGTAGCAACAAAAGTACATATAATTTAAAAGTTTAAGTAAATAGTAAATCTAATCTATGGAAAAATAAAGATAGGACAGCAGCGGTAAGAATATCAGATGGAAACACAGGTTGTTTGACACTATAGAATTGTGGAAGAAGACAGCAAGTTAATATTCTTGGTAACTAAATTAAATTAAAACACACACACACACACACACACACACACACACACACACACACACACACACAATTTCAAAGCCTAAAGGCAAAGCAAAACTTAAGGAGAAGCACAAATCCCATGAACATTGTGAGATACAATGTATGTTGTAATTTTACAATATAAAACATTTTGTCTGACTTTTTCATACATAATTTCTCGTATCAGGTTTGAGGGTATAATAAGGAAATGTAATAGATAAAAGCTAGCTCTATTGAAGCCAAATATTTCTGGTCAAAATATACAATTCTCTGATGACTTTGCTTGGTATAGATATGAAATTTATAATAGCTAGAGAAAAGAATATGAATGGCATCCAAGTAGGTTAGATGGTAGGGAAATCTAGAAAATCCCAAAAGAGCTCTTAGATGCTTTTTTTGTATCTTTGAAAAAAGGACAGAATTGTCCTGGCAATGATCACATTTGCCAGGTATGACATAAAAATAGTATCTTGGCAGTGATCTGCAAAACATGGTGGGTAATCACATCACACAAACCATGTGCTACTTAGGTCCAACATTCCATATTTCCTACTACCTTTTTTCTTAACTCCCACCATGAGAAAGTGCCATTTCCCCTTCCTGTACTTTGGAACATGTATACCTTAACCATTATTTTACGCTCTTTCCTGTATGATTAAGAGTTCTTTTTTTTTTCCTAAAAGACCAGAACCAACTTAGGCTAGCTTATCAAAAAAAAAAGGGATATTTCCTATATGGATATAAAGGCATAAGTGATGTTTAAAATACTTAACAACTCTCATATTACAACCTTCTTAGCAGTTGCCTATATATTTCTTCAATGATTGAATAGAAAATATTTCGTCTACAATCCCTCAGAGTGTTGGTGAGAAAGATTTAAAATATCAAAATTTACTATCAATGACCCTACGTTCAGAAGGTAGAAAACATTTCAATACAAAACTAATACAGGATGGGTGCCCATCAATTAGAGTGTACAACAGATTAAAAACAAATACTAATATTGCTATACTAGCTTATTCACCTGAATTCCCCTCCTATGTAAAGATGTCAGATAATAACCGAGGCTAGGCCTGTATTGGGCCTCAGGAAAGGGATAAAATCTGAAACTAGAAATCGATCAGAACTTCTCCATTTCTCATTGTCGTTCCCGTCCATCATCCTGGTCCATTCATTCTTCTCTTTATAAAGATCAGCTTCTCAGTCTACATGACAAGTAGCTTATGCACATGCCCAAGCTCTCAAGTTAAAATTTCCCACAGAATTATAATTTCTTTATTGAAATTCAGAATTTCTAGAAGGTAACTAGTTGTCTCCACTTAGATCAGATATTTTCTCCTAGTCTTATCAACCATGACTAGGGGTGGAAACATTCACATTTTGTAAATTTGGCAACTGGGGAAATAAGTAGTCATTATGTGCATTATATTTTATGGACTACAAAGTTCATTTCTTGCCTTATTCTTATTTGTCACTTTCATCTTGACTCATTCACATACCTGTATTATTTTATGAAGTTGTACATCTTTTTTTAATTTTTCTGAAGTTGGCAATCATTTCTCAGAAACACTTGATATCTTTATTAATTACATTTAAGCTGGCACCAGAGAGCTTAGTTTCTTTGATACTCAGCTTGTTCTCTAGAGATTCATGCCACTCATTAACTTAAAGGTAAATCCAAATAAATATAAGCATCTATTGCACAAAAAAATCATTTCGAGACTGTGTGTTAACAAGTGCCTAGCCCTGTAAAGATGGCTCTGAGCCAAAAACTTAACTATCACAGAAGCAGACTCTATAACCATACTCCCCTTGAAATGGCTGTTTTGTTTGCCTGGGTTATGTACTAATTCAGAAGATATTTCTTGAGAGCAATAACTATGAGCCAACCATCAGTTAGATGCTAGGAAGCATCAGTGAATAAAATATAATTCCATCCCTAAGGGAGCCTACACTACAGAGGGAAGATATTAAAGAAATAAGTAA
Organism: Colobus angolensis palliatus; assembly: GCF_000951035.1. NCBI lineage: Eukaryota > Metazoa > Chordata > Mammalia > Primates > Cercopithecidae > Colobus > Colobus angolensis. The sequence goes on along the minus strand of NW_012120821.1, from coordinate 2,031,984 downwards.
TTTCAATAAATGTGATAAATGCTAAAATAAAGGTAAGCTGAAGGTGCTCTAAAAGTGCCTCTTGTATTGTGGGGTGAAGGAATTATTCCAGATGAAAGGACATCTAAATTCATATCATCGATTTAGGACTAAATGAGACTTGGAGAGGAGGCATAGGTAGACAGTTCAAGCAGGTTTGGGACAAAGAGAAAGACAAGTAGAAATGCCAAAATATGTATTTGAAAGTCATTATGTGAGCATCTGAGAGAATGCTTGTGAAGAACATCATCCTTTGAATAAATGACAAGTAAGATTTCATGGCTGTAAAAGAGAGTTCAAGATAGGGAGAGAAATAACGGATGTCGCTAGGCATATAAATAGATCATAAATGGTCTGAAAAAGCATGTTGACAAATTTGAATTTAATCCCGAGAGCCATGGAGAGCCACTTAAGCAAAGTAGCGACATTATTAGATTCTTGTTTTATAACATGATTACTTCAACCCAATGTGAAAAATGAGTTTTGAGGGGTAAGTGAATTGAAGGCAGACAAATGAGTTAGAATTATATAGTTATTCAGAAGAGAGTGGATCGTGACCTAAACCGAGATCAGTAGGAGTGAGGGGGATATGTCTGAATTGAATTTAGAAGTAATAAATGAAGGAAATTGGTAATTGATTGGATGTGGGAAGCATGGATAAAGGAAAAACAGACAAGATCCAGGAGGATACCCAGCAAATGCATGACCAAGATGTGCCTGGGATGTGAAAAGTAAATAATTGCCACTTGAATCTGTGATTTTCAGTATCCTTTTTAGCACTGTAGGTATATTGTGAAACAAATGTTTCTTCTTTATTAATTTTCTTCCACTGAAATTATTTCTGCAATCATATTCACCTAGTCCTCATGGAAAGGATGATTTCTTTGACCATCCTGTTTGGAGCCAAAATTGTGGATATATTTTTCATTATAATGAAATGTGAACCCAATAATGAAACTAAAAATATGCTGTGAACTACATGCAGAAAGTTTGTACCAGTGCTTTTAGTAGCAGTGTCTGGTATGACTTTTCTATGATACTGTGAAATAAGAACAGGAAGCTAAAATGCTTCCTCCACCTAGTGACTGCCAGGTCAGAACAGGAAGCTGAGGGTATCATCAAAAATGATTCCACATTTTCTCTTTTTATTTTATAGTACATATATGTAATTTTACTAATTTCAAAAGTTTATTTTATTTTTTTAAATTATACTTTAAGTTCTAGGATACATGTGCACAACGTGCAGGTTTGTTACATATATATACATGTGCCATGTTGGTGTGCTGCACCCATTAACTCATCATTTACATTAGGTATATCTCCTATTGCTATCCCTCCCCACTCCCCCCTCCCCACAATAGGACCTTGTGTGTGATGCTCCCTTTCCTGTGTCCAAGAGATCTCATTGTTCAATTCCCACCTATGAGTGAGAACATGCGGTGTTTGGTTTTCGGTTCTTGCGATAGTTTGCTGAGAATGATGGTTTCCAGCTGCATCCATGTCCCTACAAAGGACACAAACTCATCCTTTCTTATGGCTGCATAGTATTCCATGGTGTATATGTGCCATATTTTCTTAATCCAGTCTGTCACTGATGGGCATTTGGGTTGATTCCAAGTCTTTGCTATTGTGAATAGTGCCGCAATAAACATACGTGTGTATGTGTCTTTATAGCAGCATGACTTATAATCTTTTGGGTATATCTCCAGCAATGGGATGGCTGGAACAAATGGTATTTCTAGTTCTAGATCCTTGAGGAATCGCCACGCTGTTTTCCACAATTGTTGAACTAGTTTACAATCCCACCAACAGTGTAAAAGTGTTCCTATTTCTCCACATCCTCTCCAGCACCTGTTGTTTCCTCACTTTTTAATGATTGCCATTCTAACTGGTGTGAGATGGTATCTCACTGTGGTTTTGATTTGCATTTCTCTGATGGAGAGTGATGATGAGCATTTTTTCATGTGTCTGTTGGCTGTGTGAATGTCTTATTTTGAGAAGTGTCTATTCATATCCTTTGCCCACTTTTTGATGGGCAAAGTTGTTTGTTTTTTTCTTGTAAATTTGATTGAGTTCTTTATAGGTTCTGGATATTAGCCCTTTGTCAGATGAGTAGATTGCAAAAATTTTCTCCCATTTTGTAGGTTGCCTGTTCACTCTGATGGTAGTTTCTTTTTTTTTTTTTTTCGAGGCGGAGTCTCGCTCTGCCGCCCAGGCTGGAGTGCAGTGGCCGGATCTCAGCTCACTGCAAGCTCCGCCTCCCGGGTTCCCACCATTCTCCTGCCTCAGCCTCTCAAGTAGCTGGGACTACAGGCGCCCGCCAAATCGCCCGGCTAGTTTTTTGTATTTTTTAGTAGAGACGAGGTTTCACCGTGTTAGCCAGGATGGTCTCGATCTCCTAACCTCGTGATCCGCCCGTCTCGGCCTCCCAAAGTGCTGGGATTACAGGCTTGAGCCACCGCGCCCGGCCTGATGGTAGTTTCTTTTGCTGTGCAGTAGCTCTTTAGTTTAATTAGATCCGATTTGTCAATTTTGGCTTTTGTTGCCGTTGCTTTTGGTGTTTTAGACATGAAGTCCTTGCCCATGAGCAATGTCCTGCCAGCATTGCTGACTCCAGGCAGTTTGCAGGTTGTATAAAATGTGTCTTTAGTGGTGGCCTTCATTTTTTTCTTTCCCTGTATTATTTTCCTTCCCTTTTAGGACATTCTGTCCCAAAATGTCAAGTGTTTCTGAGGATTGCTCTATCTTGACAGGAGGAACAGGCACACACACATACACACAAACACTGCTAGAGGGATAAAAGACTGAACTTATTCATTTATTATTGTGGTTTTACCTAGAATTCTAGAAATCGTGTGGGTACTGCATGGCACTTTGATGGAGAAATGTTTTGGAGGTGCTTCGTCATTCAACCCAACAAGCAATCACCTGTCTATAGCTGGATAAGATTGATCCTGTACCTTGGTATTTGTATCTGTATATTCACAAATAATCTAACATTCTCTTTTGGTCACCACATTCTAAATATTCTGTTTAAACACTGATTGGGTGTTTAATAATAATAATAATAGTAGTAGTAGTAGTAGTAGACTAGCTCACATCTGTTGAAATGCTTAATACAACATGTCAGGCCTCCCTTTTGTTCCTTTAACCCACCATGATTGCTCCTTTTGTGTGGCCTGGAACTAGCTATTGTCTTTTTCTGGAATCTCACCGAGAATAGAGAAGTTTTCTGTCTTGTTTATTGTTGCATCCTCAGCACCTAAAACTATCTCTACTCCAAAATATGAGCTGAATAAGTATTTCTAAATATATATATATATAAATAGTTTTCATCAATGGTATTTGATATGTATTTATTGTTTCTCCTTGGTATTTGATATGTATTTATTGTTTCTCCTTGATCACACTAAAGGAAGGGGGCATGATAAATTCTATATTCTGCACAGGACCAGAAATTCAAGAATCTAAATGCTAAGTACCAAAATGCTACTGATAAGTAGAAATGCCAAATGATAAGGTTGACTGAGTGACTGATAATGTTTGTGAATATCCAAAAATATATATTAAATTTGAAAGAACAACTTTAGAAGGTGTGCTATTTTCCTATGGTCACCTTAATAAATGACCACAAAGTGTCTTAAACCAAGAGAAATTTATTCCCTCTGAGTTTTGGAGGTCAGAAGTTAAAAATCAAGTTGTCAGCAGGGCTGTGCTTCCTCTGAAGTAACTGAGGGAAAATCCTTCCTTGTCTTTTCTCATGGTTCCAGACATTTCTTGACTTGTGGCTACATGACTCTAATCTTGGCTTTTGTCCGTGCATCACCTTCTCCTCTTTTCCCTGTGTGTTTCACTGCGTGTGTATGTCTCTTATAAGGACACTTGTCACTGGAGTTGTGGTCCACCTGAATAATGTAGAATGATCTTATCTCAAGATCCTTAACTTAATAACATCTGCAAAATTCCTTTTTCCAAATAAGACTACATTCACAAGTTCCAGAAATTATGACATAGGCATATCTTTTTGGAGCCACAGTCATCTCACTGATAGGAGGCCTCATGTAAAAGCGCACAACTTTGGGTTTGGGCAGACCTGGGTTCAACACCCAGCTCAGACATTTGAAATAATCCTTTGTAATCTCTCTTAGCCTTAGTCTGTATGCTGTTACAATGATTTTATGAATTTCTAAGAAGACTATGTAAAATAATGTATATAAAATGAGTATCATGTTGTCTGGTCCAGGATTAATTCATCTTCCATAATCAAAATTTTATACCAACTGATTTTACAGAACTGCTGTGCAGTATAGTACCTATAGTCAACCATACTGTATTATGCACTTAAAAATGTATTAATCAGGTAGATCTCATATTAAGAGTTTATATCACAAAAACAAAAAAACAAAACAAGCAAACAAAAAATCCCAAAAGGACAGAAGAAAACTTTTGAAGGTGATAGATATGTCTATTTCCTTGATTGTGGTGGTTTTATGGGTATATGCAAATGTCCACACTCATCAGACTGAACGCATTAAATATGTGCCGTTTACTGCATATCAGTTATGTCCAGTGTCTGGACATAGTTTAAAAGTGTCTGGACAGTTTAAAAGTGTCTGATCAATTGATAATATTCAAAAATGTTAATCCCATTCCTCTTCACTTTGTACGCATGTTGAGCGACATTACTTAACTAAGTCAAGGCTTCCTTCTGGATACTAGCTGTAACTCTTGCAGTATTTTCATGGCTATGTCTCTTGTTGAAATCTAATGAATCCTCTTACTATTTAATCTTATAATAAAATTCATCAAGTAATATAATCTACAACTAAATACAAAATAAAGCCCTTTAGAAATTAAAACTGGGTTTCTATTCTTGTTTCAAATCAATGTTCATTTCATAATATCTGGAGAGAGTTTAAAATGAAGAGAGTTGACCATCGTTCCTTGGTATTGTTGAGTGGACAAAACTAAATGGATTATATGTCTTGTCAGACATTGTATTGTTTTTATTTTCCATAAAATACCAGAGATGCTTGCCTCAAGTCCTTATTTCAACAATGCCAAGCATCTCACAAGATAGCCTATACTAAGGACAAAATTAATTGAGGAGGAGGAGGAGGAGGAGGAGAAGAGGAAGAAGAAGAAGAAGGAGGAGGAGGAGGA
>NW_012120821.1:2024181-2026752 GCF_000951035.1 Colobus angolensis palliatus | reverse complement strand
AGAAGAAGAAGAAGAAGAAGAAGAAGAAGAAGAAGAAGAAGAAGAAGAAGAAGAAGAAGAAGAAGAAGAAGAAGAAGGAGGAGAAAAGAAAATGCACTTAACCTATCAAACATTATAGCTCAACCGACCCTGCCTTAAACATGCCCAGAACACTTTGCCTACTTTTGGGCAAAATCATCTGGCAACACAGTGTGCTGTAGAGTATCAGTTTTTTACCCTCGTGATTGTGTGGCTGACTAGGAGCTGTGGTGGGCTGCCTATGCCTAGCATTGCAAAGAGTATCATACGGCATATTTCTAGCCTGAGAAAACATCAAGATTCAGAATTTGAAGTAAGATTTGTACTGAATATGTATCATTTACATATCGTTGTAAAGTCAAGAAATCATAAGTTGAACCATCATAATTCAGAGACCACCTGTTCTGGTCTTCAAAAAATTATTTCAGTGTCATCAAGAAATTGTACCTACCACTGTTTAATCAATCTATTCATCTATGCACATATCTGATATTGTTAATGAATGCCTATTACATCTTGGACATTGTGCATGACATGGTATAAAACAAACACTGCCTTCAGAGAAGTCATAGTTCTAGGAAAAGATACAAATGTAAAACTAGAGTTTTATGCAGTGCAGTGCAGTATACTAAGTTTAATACTAAGGTATAGGAATAGCATGGAGGAGGGAGGAAGTATCTCTCCCTGGGGTTCCAATGCCTAACAGAGTGCTTGGCACGTAATTGCTACTCAAAAATTAGTTGGTAGATAAAGAAATGATTGCCTTGGGGTAACTGTCAAACAGTAGGCGTGTCTAAATCATAGATATTGAGATCCTAAGGTAGGTACTCCCAGACTGTAAAGAGGGTAGATGTGTTCCTATTATTTTAGTTGATAAGACATAGAAGAGTTTGTAAAAACTGAAAACGGTCCTAGCACCCACAGAGCTGGATTTCATTGGAAACTAAGACTTGATTCAGGATCTAGCATTAACTCTAGAGATCTTCAGGCACTGAAATAACTGTATTTCCTTTTTCTACCATTCAGGAGGCTCAGCTACTCATCTTTGCATTATCTGGAAGCATTTCTGATTCCTAGCAGCTATTGCTAGTCTTCTTTTGTTCGTACATACTGCTTCCTCTCTGTGTGCCTTTGTTTCTGCTCCATGCTGCTAATTGTGCCATTTCTGTGTGTCTAACCTTCAAACTCAAGAAGGAGTCTCTATCTAGTAGAGCTGATAATGAGCAGAATGAATATTCTAAGCCAATGCATAGCCCACTGCCCAGTCTATATAAATCCCTTCTCTACATCAGAGCATTGTGGCTAGCCCGAAAAAGTAATTTGACCAATGTATGGTCAAGTATGTACAAAAAATGTAGCTGTAGGCATGTCATAACTTCAGAGGGGTCTTTCATATACCAATCACAAAAGTGGTAATGTGAGAACAATTGAGAAAAAGCAACATCTTGCAGTGTCCCTGAGTTATATTTGCAGTGGTAATAGCTACTATTTGTTGAACACATAATGGTACACCAAGTGCTGTACTAAGCTCTTTATTACATTATTTAAATTTCTATTTAATGGATAAGGTAACTGAACCCCAAGGAGGTTAAGTGACTTGGTGACAGAACTAGTAATAGTGAAAACTGGAATCGAATTTAGATTGATTTGACACCAAATCTTATACTCTCATCATGATACTATACTGTTACAGTTTCTAAAAGCACAGCACAGCAATGGATTTTAGGGAAACCATCACAGCTAACAGTGTGTCATGCTTGCCTCAGAAAGAAGGTAATCATATACACACAAAAAAAACATGAGACATAGGCTACACCCTTGAGAATATAGAGTTGGGAAACTGATGAATAGTTAGATAATGACTACACATACCAAGCAGAATGTATGATGCTATAGTAGAGAGACATTAACAAAGTAACAATCTGTAAAATAATAGGAGGTTAATTTGATTTGGAGTGGGGATTGGGAAAGGCTTTGAATAAACTTGACTCCACTTGGGACTTATAGATAAGTAGAATTTTGACCTTCAAGAACAGAAAAAAAAAATACAGCCTAAAAGATATGTGAAATGCAAGAATGTTAAGGAAATATTGAGCAGCTCTTTGTATCTGCAGCAGGTATGCCTGAGTGAGCAGTTAGTCAAGGGGGGAAAGATGTTGGAAAAGTAAGTTGAGCTAGATTATTGAAAACCTTTCTTGTCAAAGAGTCTGGACTTCCTTTTTTGGACTTATGGCAGCTACAAGCAAATTCATTCTGCCAAGCAGTTCTTTCCTGGAATATAAATCAGTAAACCACACAAATGTTGCCCATAGTGACTCCACACTAAACTAGAGGATCATTTACATTCATATGCAGTTGCAGTGTGGCAAGGCCACAAGTACTTTCAACTACTCTTGAAAATTGGGGCTTATGATTGCTGTTCAGAGTGTCTTCTTCAAATATTAAACTGTGAAGGGCACTGATTACACGCACATGCACAAACTTACACCCAAGAAAGAAAGTGGAGAGAGAGAGAGAGAGAGAGAGAGAGAGAGAGAGAGAGAGAGAGAGAGA
>NW_012120821.1:1995907-2024131 GCF_000951035.1 Colobus angolensis palliatus | reverse complement strand
AGAGAGAGAGAGAGAGAGAGAGAGAGAGAGAGAGAGAGAGAGAAATTGTTCTGTGAGTACAGGGATTTATCTTTTATCTTGTGTAAGAAAGGAAGATGACATAGCATGTCTATTTATAGAATTCTGAAAATGATTTATAGTCAGGTAATCTTGCAAAATCAGGGAAAGCATATATAACAATGAATATTTAAATGCAAGGGGAACTTCACATACTTCTGAAACCAAGGTATTTTTCAGTGGCAACATCAGAAGGGGACTGGCTCCAACAGGATGAGAATTGTTACCATAGCAACTCCCAGGCTGACTCATTCATAGACAACTCTTTAAATTTGTGACATGAGAGAAATTGCTCGAGGATTCTTAACACTGTACCAAAATACACATTGCTCCATGCAGATGAAAAAAATGCATTAGCACAGCCCTTTTTTCCTTCCTAAAACTCTCCATTTTATTTCTATACAAGGTGTCTCTTGTCCTTCAGTCTCTCCCACCTTCAGGATAGGGAAATGGGCACAAAGTGTGGAAGATTGGAGGGAACTCAAGCTGCTTTTCAAAAATAAAATTCTACATTATATTTGCAGATTTCAGCCCTTGCTGATCCTTGATTTCCACTAGCACCTGAGCTAGGATTCAATTTTCTGTATCTTCCAGAATTTACACATTTTAAAAAAAAATTTGCTGAGCCAAAAGTAAGCAAGTCAACAAGACAGGAGAACATAAAGTACCAGAAAGTAAAGATAATAAAAGTCTCTCTCTCTCTTTTTCTCTTCCTCTCTTTTTTTTTCTCTCTCTCCCCCTTTTCCTCTTTTTAGTAGTCACGATAATGTGTCTTTATAGAGCAACAATAAGATAAGTTTTCAGGCTTCAGTTCCCTTTGCTGCAGTAGAAAGAAAGTATACAAGGAAATTGACAAAATAGGAAATGACATTATAAATGGAGACAGGAACACATTTTCTAGGCTTAATGAAAGCATAGACATTGCTCATTTAGGATTTTGAAGAACCCTTAGGGAATTCCAGGCCATTCTCAAATTAATTCCCCAATAATGACATGAGAATTAATAGCATAATAATTCTCCGTGGAAGCATCTGTCAGAAAACGTAAATTTCAGGACAGTCCAAGTTGTCCTGGAAGGAATTATGCACACTGAGATAACAATTGTTGATCCAGGTCAATCTACTCATTTTGCTAGAGAGAAGAGCTCACTTTTTGGGATTTTTGTCTTGCCAAAGATCTAAAAAGCTACTTTTCTAGATCCTCAGGTTCATTCTCAGCAAACCTGGTTTTCTGCATCACTTTTCTTAAAGGCAATATTTTTAGAAAAATTTTTAAATGATGTAAAGCTTAGAATGTGACAAAATTGATACCTTTTAAATGTCGTAAAGAGAAATGTGTTAGTGTGACTACTCAGTTTAATAGGAAATTGATTGGCTGAATGATAAATTATTTAGGGCAATTTCTTTTTCTGGGCCACTTTTGTGGCTGATGCCTATCTTTGAAACATATACCTCCCCTAGAGAGTGGTTAAGGCACATTTAAAACGTATTTATAAAGAAATTTTAAATACATAAGATAATATAGTCTAAAAGTGAGTCTTGCTCATCATTTACATCTTGCCCTTTACCATTTATATCTCTATTTCAAACACTTTAAATTAACATCCAAAGTTTCATTCCTATAAATTCTGGTCCTCCTTGAGTGCTTACATTATTTTCTTCATCTCCCATATCTGCAGCAACCAATTTAAGTCCATTCTATTTTCTTTCTTTTGTTTTTCTTTCCTCCTTCTTTTATACAACCTCATATTTTTCTGCCTTCTTTCTGACTAATAGAGTGTTTCACCTCCACTACTATTTTTAATTTTTTTTCTTAACTGGGATGTCTATTTTTGGATTTTCCTGACTCCAATCCATTTATTGACTTATTCAGCAAATAGTAGTTTGTGAATCCACTAGATGGCAGGCCCTGTTCTCAACACTGAAGATGTAGCAAGAGAAATATCCCTTTGGGAAGCCCAGGGTCTAGTGGAGGAAATAAAAGAGCATCCAGCTAATTTCCACACAGAGCAATGCAGGCCATGATGACAGCATACTGTGGGAGCAGGTAGGAAGGGCCAATCCCAGACTTCCTGGCTCCTGACATGGGAGAAGAGGGTGTAGTTTCATTTCCACTCTAAAACCTGTTCAAAACAATTTAGCCAGGCAAAGGCAAAGGGGCAAGACAGGAGGAATCGGTGTTCCAGACCAAGAAGATTTTGTAGCAAGACAAGTGGTATGTTGGAGGAACCAGGAGAAAACCAGGGTGGCTGGATAATGGAGTAAAAGAAACAAGTAAGAAGTGTGACTGTAGAGATAAGATAGAGACAGAGGAAGGTATTGTCTGCCCTTAAGACATTTGTATTTTTATTCTCATAACATTGAGGAGCTACAACAAATTTAACCTTGGGAGCAACATGATCATATTTGCAGTTTTTTAAAAATTGAAATATCACTTTACTTGCCGTATAACAAATGGATTAGGGAAAAGCAAGACTAGAAAGAGAAGGATACTTAGGAGCTTATTATAGTAAATCAGGTGAGAAGTGGTAAAGACCAAACTAGATTATAGCAGGTATAGACAGAATAAAGAAACATTTTACTGAAGCAGAAATGCCAGAAGAGAAAAAGAGTCAAGAAAGACTCTTAGGTTCTCATTTGGTCAATGGAGTGTTTGATCGCACCATTCAATGAGAATCAGGGTGGAGATAGAGGACCTGATTTAAAGGTGGGTGGGCATAATTCTATTTTGGGCCAGAGATAGTTCCTTTATTCGGCATTCTGTCAGCGTGGCACTGGGTCATAGGGACACCAGCCCCTTCCCTTGATCAGTTTATGCTCATCCTTTATCCTAGAGTCGTCATACACTCACAATCTAAATTAAGAGACCTTTAACCTCTAAGCACATAGCAATATTTGACTTTTATCTTACTGTCTCTTACAGATAATTTCTAGCAAGGAAAATGTAGTTGCTACCGTAACTAATGATTAATGAGGTTTTTACTCAGAAGTGGTAAAATACTTTGGCAGACTTTTTAATGTGAAAGCCATCCTACCAAAAGAAAATTATTCCACTCTCCATACCCCTTAAGGATTACCGTGGAACAAAAATGCTGACTTTCCCTTGGCTAACATCTGAAAAATTGTCCAGGGCAGTGATGAATGATTGATTTGTATATAGCATCAACCACACACAGAGGACATCATGGCAGCAGCATTCATTAGCATTGCTGACTGATGAAGGAGAATTCATGGATGAAACATCAGAGAAAACTGGAATATCTACCCAAGAACTGAATGTTAATGAATAATTGGCATCCATAAAAAAGCAAGGCAGAAATCAGCCTTGAGCAAGAGGTAAAAGCTATGACCTAGGAGGAAACCCTTTTGTGCTTGTGGTACATGCCTAAACCATTGCACGTTATGTGATATAGTGGAAAGAACTTTGTCCATAGAGTCAGACAGACCAGGGTCCAAATCACAGCTGTGATATTTTTGAGAAGAATCACTTTGGGCATCCCTTAAACTCAGTCTCACCTATCAAAGGAGGTTATTAACTCCTACTCTATATGGTGGTTTTCTATTGTTGTAAACAATATAACATATAGAAAGCACCCAGTAAAGTGCTGATCATATAGTTAAATGTTCAGAAACAGACAGAAATTATTATTAAGTATTTAGGGGTCCAAAATTGATAATTTGCCCAAAAAGAATGAAAATATGTATTACGAACTGCATTGTTCTGTAACATATTTTAAGCTACTTGATTTTTCTTACTTATTAAATTATAGTTTTTAAAGTTTGTTAGGACTATTACATACAGTATTTCAATTGATCATCCCAACAGTCTCGTTAATAGTGTTTCTGTTCATCACACAAATAAGGAAATTGAGTTTCAGACTACTTGATGAATTTTTCTCTATGATCACAGGACTAATAAGCAATGAGTCTTTAAATTAGATTCCAAGTCTCCCAATTCCTAATGTCACAGGTCATTATTATACTGAATGTCTATTTTAGCCAAAGACTTAGTTGATAGCTCAGTTTGTTTTCCCATGCCATTAGTATGGAGGTTTCTTTCCTAGTTAGGTCCAGTCTATATCCTTAATTCATTTAGATGTGTATGCTTGATACTGGCCCAAGGATGATTATAAAGTTACATCAGAGGAAAATTAAGGTTATCCAAATTTTTACTTTAATATTCTCAAATATTTTTCTTCACTCACAAAGACATTTCTAGAGTTTTCTTTTTCTTTTTTTTCTCATCATGAGGTATAAAGTAATCAAAAATCCTTTTCTCCAGTGGTGTCTGCCAAGACACTTCTAGCCAGACTCAGTCAAAGACCAACAGAAGTTCGAACAGATGCCACTGGAGATGGCCAATATGGATATTTATGTGGCTCTTTGGTTCTGTAAACCTGACTTTAAGGCCTTACTGGAGATTTTTTACACATTTGGGTTTAGCTAAATATTTAGAAAATGATAGTTCCAAAGGAGCAGGCTATGGTTTTATTTTATTTACTTTAGCAAATTATAATATTGAGCTCCAGAACATGGCATCATGCAAACAAAAAAATGTAATTTAGTACTAGTAAATATGCTTACATACACACACACACACACACACACGGGGTTATTTCATATTGCATGTCTGGTGAGCATGACAAAAGCCAAGCTATCTATGAAGCGAGCTGAGATAGAATATGAGAATCCATCTCACACACACACACACACACACACACACAGATGCAGAAGAGATTTGTTGCAAAATTGTTTTAGTTATAAAAAACCTAAAACAACTGCAATGAGCATTAATAGAATAATTAACAGTATATTCATATCATACTATACTGTGTAGCTATTAAGTAAAATGAGTTATATTTCTACTCATTTAATTGGAGAATTTCTGTGCTGTGTCATTAAGAAAAGAAAGATTACAGAAGTAAATGTATACTATCTTTTCAATACATGACAAAAGCCATGTGTGTGTGTGTGTGTGTGTGTGTGTGTATACAATGTTATAAGCACGAGCAAAAATACACAAAATTGCCTACCACTAGGTAACTTGGTTAGAGAAAGAAAGTAGGATAGAGGAGGTGAGGTGATAAGCAATTAACAGACAAAAATAAATAAATGACTAAACAAATAGCTGTGAAAAAAGGAGCAATGCATGTGATTAAAAAGTCATATATAGAATGATTTTTTTTACGTAGAAGGAGAAAGAAAACCACCACCAATAGAGTCTTTACTGGAAAGGTAACTGAAAGCTCTAAGGGATATCAGAACTGTTTGATTTTTGGAAGGAATATTACTGAATCCTTTTCCACTCTATTTTAAGTCAAGAATTCCTAAAACCTCTTTCTCCTCCAACAAAAGAGTACAGACCTAGAATTCTTCCTATAGGCTTCTCCCTTTTAAGCTCTGTACTTATTACAAAATCACAAATCATAAGAAAAGACTGCCTTCCAAGGACAGAAAATGATACATGAATTTCTTTATTTCTTCAAAGTAATGTGAGTTTTGATAGAATCTTGATTTAATTCAGATTCATATATCCTTTCTCAGTTTAGCTTGCTTCATAACTAGCCTCGCTTTCTTGGGTTACCAGGCATACCACATACTGGCTACCATTCTGGTCATGTAGTCATAGTCCACCTAAGCATAGTCAGCCCAAACCACCATATTCTGAATATTCTGTTAGATCTTCCATGCATCTGATTTTATTTCTGCTCTTATTTAGATATTGAGAAAAATGGAAACACTAATATCCTATGAATCTCTGGAACTAAGGAACTTACACAAAATCTATTGTGTCATATGCCATTATGTGGTTTTTAAAATGCAAGTGGTTTATGAATCATTATCTTGATGAATTAATTATCAATTTAGTATTTTTTTGTTTTGATTATTGACTAACTTGTAAATAAGCCTCAAAATTTCACTGAATAGAGATCAATTTTTAAAACTTTAGTACAAGTAGCCTTGTGCTATCAAACTGATGACAGTAATTGCTGGAACCATCAATAAAATGCCATTTTGACATATCTCAAAATATATTCCTTAATATTTTGTATAAAGTCACTATTAATTCATTTCTAAGGAGTAAATTTTTAAACTTAATTTTATTTTTGCCATATGCTTTTGTCATCTCCTGGAAATCTATCAATTCTCTATGTTTTCAGGAATTATAGACTCATTCATTTTTGAGTTGTTAGAGGATGGAAATTCTGGATTATTAATTATTTTAGGTATGTGAGAGTACCCATTTATGTTTTATAAGGATGAACAATTTTTCAGGAAATTGGAATGTAATAAGATGATGGCACTAACATACTTATTTCTGATCTTGAGTGCCCCAAATACATGATACCACTTAATTCATATTCAACTGATGCATTTGATCAATTGCTATCCACTGTACACTATGCCAGGACCCTGAAAGATAAACTTTGCCTTTTGGGAACTCAGAATCTAGTGGGACTGAGAAATAATTGTAAAACAATAGGATAAGTGCTACAATCAAAGTAAAAGAGAGTTGTGGGAGCTCAAAGGAGCGAATGACTAATCCTAGAATCCAGTTTCCCAGGGCTCTATCCTCTTCTCACCCTATGCTCTCTCCATGGTGAGCTAATCCATTCCCACGACTTCATCTCTCACTCATGAGTCACATAGCTGTGTTTTTCCTTGAGCCCTGTCTTCCTATATTCTGACCCATAACTACTTATTTGGCACCTCTATGGGCATGTGCCACTGACACCCACAACACAAACCCATCTGAAAGGAATAGTCATCTTCAGCCCCCAGTCTTCAACTCTTCTTATTGTAGTCTACCTCAGGTCAGAAACCTAGTGGCCATCCTTGGTGCCTCCTTCTCCCTAACCTCCCATATTAAAAGGCCACCAAGTGCTGCCTCAAATAACTCACAGCTTTTCTCGCTTTCACCTTCCTTTTAGTGGTGTATTAAGTCAACTCTGATTTATCTATTCTCTAGGCAAATGCAAGTGCTTACTAAACTGATATACTCCTACTCAATCATCTTGTATCCTTTATTAGGCAGATGCCAGTAACGAAAAGTGGAACCACTCTGAGTTCTCTGAGTATTTGAAGTGATGGGAACTTCATGCAGGGAGCTGGTTACACGGGTGGTGGAAGAACTGAGAAGCCTGCAGAGGACAGTGGAAAAGCTTGGAAATAAGCAGTCTCTCCTACTAGCCTATGAGTTCCTTGAGGCAGAGAATGTATACTAGTCAGCCTTTATATCTCAGCATCTGGCATAATACAATCATTTAAATATAGTAAACAACCATTAAAAGTTGATACAATGAGTTAGTCATTCTAACAAGCTAAAATATTTTGACTTGGAAGTTTCTAGAAAATTTTCCCTACTTGAGGCCCAACATTTCACTATATCTTACCATGGAAACAACAAAAGCTATTTGAGCTTCTGATTACTTAGATTCTCGAATGAAAGCCATTTAGGCTGTCACTGTGTGAAACATAAATTTTATATCTATTTAAAGAAATTGGGTTCATCATCAAACATAGGTTTTTCCATTTTTTAGAAAAATTGATCTTTATAGTTTTAAGAGTAGATGTTAGATTAAGAATGCTAAAACCCTATGCTATACTAGTACAAGCTCAGGGTTTCATATAGTGAGTCTCATGCCACGCAGTTCATTTTATTGTAATCCATACTCCAGTTGGCATGTCAGTGTCATATGTGCTCTATGTATTAAAATGTGTTCCATGTGATTTTCTTAGATGATTATCATTTGGTGTAGCATCACAACTACATGATTCTGTTCAGTCATTGGACTGATTAATTTCAAAATTGTTCAGAACACAAAACTCACAAAAAGTCTGACTACACAGATGGGTAGACCAAATGGGACTATTTAGGATGTGACAAAGGTAAAAGAAGATTATGTTCTCTGAAGCACACACTAGGCTACAGCTGGGAAAAATCAATAATAAATAAAAATATGTGCTTTAGCAACAATGTTAATGAAGAATGCATGTATTTTAAAGGTATTATAACAAAACAAGACTAAGGAATAAGCACAACGAACACGTATTAATAGTTAACATAACACTAGATGATGTAAAGATAAAAGATTAGAAATTAACAGCAAACTTGAAGGATACAATGATTAATTTCTGCTTTAGAATGTACTTAATGGTGACAGTGAAAAGCAAAACATTCATTTAGACAGAAGGTTCTATTAGAAACCGATGTTTTGTTGTTGATCACAATTACGGTTTAGATTGATCTATTTATCAGACCATTTTTCACTGATTGTCTTTGTCACATACAAAATATGGGGTTTTTTTTTTTTTTTCTTATCCTAAGGAGCTTTTCTTGTTACCAGCATATATACTAGTATATATAGGTGACTTGTCTTGGTAATTTATTTTCATTGTGTTTAATAGGGAATTGTTTTGCTGGCAAGTAAATATGCGCTTCTTCTCTTCCTTGCTGTCTTGGTTAAAAAACAAAACCCAAATCAAATATTTCTCCCTTTTAAAAAGTCGTTTAACATCTCTAGGTCTAAGATTTCTCAGCATACCTCCAATTTTTCAGTTCAGGGAGGTGGGCTAGATGATTGTTTGAGGTTTCCTTGGCCTTTAATTTATGCAATTATTGGTAATGAGATTCTGATTTGTATGTTGATGAGCATCATTACTACAACTTTTTCTGGTTGGAAGAAATAAAGATGGGAGTAAATTAGCACAAGGAAAGTGGAATTTGGTGTAATGATACCAAAGAGAGATCACAAGGAGCTAAAGCACTGAACACGTTCAGACTTCGGGAGAACTAGAAACAGAAGTAGAAAGTCTTCGTCAATCTGTTCATTCACTCTCTAACAATAAACTCTGCCCGTTATGGCTATCTTCTGCATTTTTCTCCACTTTCTTTCTTTCTCTACAGGCTGGCTTCCTCTTTTGATTCACAGTCTCTCCTCTCTTATAACTTCATAATAGCAGTGCAGCCCTAATTCTTAGTCATAACCTTGCACTTGGTCCCACAGCTCCTGCCTCAGATCCTTTGTCGAACAAGCAAATTCCTGAGAAAGGACTCTGATTGGTCCATCTCAACTTTTTTGAGCCAGGCTTATGTTTATTGACTGCCTGTGAAGCAACTCTTCTTGAATCAGGTATCTACTCCTATTCCAAAAATGGGAGGAGAGCAGCCTCATGTGATATAGAATGTGACTCTGTTCAAGCAGCAGGGATTACAGGCAAGCAGTCTCCATCACAGAAGAACTGTGGAAGTCATAGGCAGTGATGCACAGTTCTACTCTAATAAGTCTTTCCAGGGAAGTAGCCCAAGTTTTACAAAGGGCAGATCTCAGAGCTCAGCTAAACTGACATGAATATTTTATGGGGAACAGAAGGTTGTACTTGGGACTCCTTATAATATATATTAAAATCAATGTAAGATAAAACATAAATGTGAACAAGAGCTTTGGTTCTTTCCCCAAAAGATATACACGCATATTACAAAAATACATGTAATACCTTTCTTGAGAATAGTTAGAAAAGGAAGAATTGCTTGAACGATCCTTTTGCGTGGATGCTCCATTACTAGATGCTAAAGCAATATCCTGTCTCTTTCCTAACATAATCTGAGATGTGCAGATTGTGGGGTCAGAGAACAAGGAACCCTCCCTTTAGCAGCTCGCTGTGATGTCTTCTTAGATCTCATTCTAGTAAAACACATACTTTAACATATTTTAACATATTTGCCTGCACTGCATAGCTGTTTTTCCTATTCCAAATGCTAGATAATTAATGGATTTTAATAAAATGGTTTCTTACGGTATAAACCATCTTATGCCAGCATTGCCTAGCATAAACTTTTGAAGGATACATTAAAATCTCCAGATAAGCATGGTCATATACATATTTTTCATGATAAACAATGGTAAAACATTTTGAAATCTTTTACTCATACTTCAAAGAGATATTTTCATATATGGCAGGGTTTCTCAACCTTGCCACTATTGACATTTTGAAGCAGACAATTCTTTGTTGTGGGGTCCTGTGCTGTGCATTGTAGAAAGTGAAGGAGCATCCCTGGTCTCTACCCACAGATGCTAGGAGCACACCACTAATCTCACTGGTGACAACCAAAACTGTCTTCAGACACTGCTAAATGTACCTAACATGGGGGGAAGAATCAGCCTGTATTTAAAACTATAAATCTAGGAAGAATGTTACCTTTTTTCTCCAAAAGAATGACTTTTATTTAACACAATTTTCTTATACTGTACCTTTAATCATCTCTAGATTAAAAAAAAAACAAATATATGTTGTTTTGAGGGCAGGCACAGTGGCTTACACTTGTAATCTCAGCACTTTGGGAGACTGAGGCGGGCGGACTACCTGAGGTCAGGAGTTCAAAACCAGACTGGCCAACATGCAGAACCCCCATCTCCTAAAAGTACAAAAATTACCCAGACGTGGTGGCAAACGCCTGTAATCTCAGCTCTTCGGGGGGCTGAGGCAGGAGAATCTCTTGAACCTGGGAGATAGAGGTTGCAGTGAGCTGAGATCATGCCACTGCATTCCAGCCTGAGTGACAGAGCAAGACTCCATCTAAAAAAATAAAAATAAATAAAAATAATTTTTAAAAAATGTTTTGGAGTTTATTGAGCGCTACTGGTTTGGTATTGTCCATCTTGCCTTTCCTCAATGAATCGAATTCTTTCATGCCTGAATTAGCCCAATTAATTTTATTAGCAAGCTCATATCCATTTATCACATTAACTTACCTCAGTGTCAAAGAATTCCCTATAGCCCACAGTTTCTAAATATGTCACACTTTCTCTCAAGAAATAGCTTGCACACTTGAGAAAGATGGTGGAACACTTGTGAACACACCTAGAAGGAAAATAATTTTAATGCTATTGGCCAAAGAGCATTAATTTCTTTCTGAAAAAATGCTCCATCTTCTCTGGAGTGCTTGCACTTTGGACTAATGAAGAATTAACAGAAAACTGGTCGTGTAAGAGAACAAAAATACAATTTAGAGGCTTTCTTTTCTACCTAAAAATAGAATCCACCGAAATGAAGTCATAGGCTTTATTATATTCAAATGTCACTGTTAACCTTTATATTAAGGGGTGGATAAAAAATTGTTTAAAATATAATAAGTAGTTTCTCTGACTTGTAAATGATAAATACTTTCATGGAAAATTTGCCCATCTCACAAGGTTTCTGTGAGAACAAATGTTATAATAGATATGAAAGGATTATGAGAACCGTGAGCACAGAGCACGCCACAGGAGAAGGGAATTATTGTCATGCATGCGGTTTTACATAGATTGTTGAAAAAGGAAAAATTGGTGTATTTTGGTACTTCCATAATGTTCGTTATTATCACCACAATTATCAATATCTTCAAAAAGGTTTTATTAAGGTTATCAATATCACATGTCTGTATTTTTATTTATCATAGAATCAGGTCCTAGATTAGGCTGCTAACCCTAGAAATGCATTAAAAGACCAGGTGTGAAGGGTACTTGCTCCCCCTTACCTACTTGCAGATGTAATATGCTAGCATATGTTCATTTTCACTGGATAACTTCTATTGCAAATCGGGTACATTATTGCTTGAATTTATAACCATGATATAATTTTTACTCAATATTTATTGAAAACAGAATGAGTTGTATAACAAAGATTTCACCACATGGCATGTAGCTCTTTCTCTACAGGAAACAAAAATAGTTTCCAAAGAGGAAAGGGGAAACGTCTACACGCGCACACACACACAAACACACACAGAGGTCTAAACAGGGATTACCCATGTTTTCTCCTTTCTGTTCTCCACTTACCACACTAGTAAGTAAATGATAATAAATGCTATGTATTAATATAGCATTTATCATTCAGTATTATTTTGCCATTTTTCAAGTTGACAAATTAAAATTGTATATATTTATTGTGTACAACTTGATGTTTTCAAATATGTGTACATTGTAGAATGGTTAAATAAAGCTACTTAACCAATGCATTACTTCATATACTTCTCTTTTGTGGTAAAATTTACTCCTACCAGTTTTCAAGATAGTCCCTTATACTTTATGATCATATGTTTTCCCCATCGCATATTAAAACTTTATTGAAAATAATTGTGGAGCAAGGATTTTGCTGCAGGTTACATTGTGAGGAATCCTGTGTGGCACTCATAAGAATCTGGATGCGAATGAGGAATTGGTATAAGCTGACACATGTATTCCATTGTTGATCATGCTGACTGCCATGGCAAAATTTACACTATGACTGTGGCTGATATTTAATTTTCCTATACTGGCTGAATTATAAACAAGAACCCAACACCAAGACTTAGAATTCATCACAATTGTTTATTTTCATGGCCAACAGAGTCCATCTGCCTACAAATTCTTTTATGAACATCTTTTTAAAAATAGAAATGCTCATGAAAATGAGCATATACACTCTAAGTATTTGGAAGTGTAACACTAATTTGTACATAGCAATTAAAAATTTTGAAGATAATTTATTTGTTTAGCACGTTATGGTTTCTAAAGTACCTTAACTTTAATTTTCTCAATTGATTCTCACAAAAAGCCAGTAAAATGCTATTTTTTCATTTTAGAAATAAGGCAAGTCAGGTGCGGTGGCTCACACTTGTAAGCCCAGCACTTTGGGAGGCTGAGGCCAGGGGAGCAGTTGAGGCCAGGGATTTGAGACCAGCCTGAGCAACACAGAAAGACCTGGTCTCAAAAAACAAAAAGAAAAAAAGAAAAAAAATTAGCCAGGTGTGATAGTGCATGCCTGTAGCCCCAAGTACTTGAAAGGCTGAAAGATAGGATTATTTGAGCCCAGGAATCTGAGGCTGCTGTGAGCTAGGATGACGCCACTACACTCCAGCCAGGATGGCCAAGTGAGACTGTCTTTAAAGGACAAGAAAAAAGAAAAAAAAAAAAGAGGCATCTTAGGTACAAGAGATTATGTCAGTTACTCATAATTAGGCTTACACATGGTAGAGTTTAAAATCAAGCAGTTTTGTAATCTAAACCCATAATCTGCCCAATTCATTTTCCTCCAAAAAAATCACAATATTAAGAACTTGTAGATGATGCAAATGAGAATGGCAGTAACTGAGAAGAGGACTGTAGGTAGCCTGAGGGTTATTTTTTTTTTTAATACGAAGGTAAGGTGGAAGGAGGTTTTACATCTTTAAAATGGATACTGTGAGACTAATAGTCAAATGTGAATATCCTTTTGCCATTGAACAAGAAAGAATGTCTTTAAATTATTGGAAAGCGGCTTCTGAATAAATAGTATAAATGTTCTTCAATATGGTTAAAAGACCCTGGAATTCATTGTGCAGAAAGAATATTGTTTTATATTTTAAGATTTTCAGAAATGCATAAATATCCACTTGGAAATCTAGATGATGTGCAGTTTGCCCAGATGTTAGACATGATTCGAATCATTCTTTGTCCCCAGTGGTATATATAACAGTGGTAGTACATGAACACTGTGCAGGAGGTACACAGTGTATTCTTAATAGTCACTAAGGCATTCACAAAGTCACTATTGCCATATGAATGTCTTAGAAAAAGTGAACTTTCTGTTTTTATTGAGATTCATGTCAAAGACTTTAGGATTTTACTGCTGCTAATTTATTTTCCTTTAACGGACAATCATACTTTGCATTAATAGAGTTGTTAAAAACAGACAATAACTAATGTGCTAAGATCATCGTCTGCAAGACCATTCCTTCCAGCAGCTTGAGCCGTTTATAGTGATCCCAATATTCCTGTCTCTAACTGCCAGGGGAAACCTAAGTAGAAAGAAAAAGTTCAGGGGGATGTCCTCTGTAATATCTTGTGAAAGTGAAGAAGCAAGCTTCAAGATCAATTCCAACTCTGAATTCACACCACTTCCTGAAATGAAACACAAATGTGGTAAGCGAGAAATGTTGAATAGTGCCACCACTGAGGTTAGTCTTCAGACCAAATAAACATCTCCATTTGTATGTGCCTCATAACTACTTTTCAGGACCCACCCATAGATAAGTTGTAATTCAAAGAAAAATCCAGATAAGGGCAAATTGATAACCTTTATGTGTCAAACAGAGTAGTGTTCTTTCAAAAGAATTTGTGGTTTGAAAAACACCCTTTCCTTTTAAGTGCATTCAGTTTTAGTTATTATTTATGAGACATTCCTCTCCAAAACAGAACTATAATATAATATCCAGAGGTCAATGTTTGTGAACATAGATTCCTCTGTACAATTTCTCTTTATGACTTTACCCATGACATCATTACCTTAACTTCAAACTTTAAAATTCAGTTACATCTATTTGCTCTATATTGGTGGAAATGTTTATATATACTTTCAAGTATAGTTCTAGTACTTTTATTATTTATTTAACTAATTATATATATTTTTAGAGACAAGGTCTTGCTCTGTCACCCAGGCTGTAGTACAGTGACATAATCCTGGCTTACTGCAACCTCTGTCTCCTGGGCACAGGAGATCCTGCTACATCAGCCTCCCAAGTAGCTGGTACTACAGGCATGCACCACCACACCCAATTAAATTTTAAAAAAATATTTTTTGTAGAGATGAGGTCTCATAACATTCTGCAGGCTGGTCTTGAACTCCTGGGCTCAAGGGATTCTCCTGCCTTGGCCTCCCAAAGTGCTGGAATTACAGACATGATCCACAGTACAAGGCCCCTAGTACTTTTAACCTGTTAGTTACCTTATACCTCTAAGTGCGAATTTTAATATATTCAAATGTAATCTCTTACAGGACATCCTACATGTTATCAAACCTTAGATGATAATGATAGTAAAATTCTTCTTCTGGCTTTCTTTATTTCACAGGATTATACACTCACCATGTATTTCCAGCAGTCTTGGAAAGACAAAAGGCTTTCTTATTCTGGAATCCCACTAAATCTCACCCTAGACAATAGGGTAGCTGACCAACTCTGGGTACCAGACACCTACTTTCTGAATGACAAGAAATCATTTGTGCATGGGGTCACAGTGAAAAATCGAATGATTCGACTGCATCCTGATGGAACAGTTCTCTATGGACTCCGGTAAATGACTTTATGTTGCATGTTTTAATTTTGTTGTTGCTTTGTTTCATTTTCAACTTTTGGAAATGGGCAAAGGGAAGAGAAGCAAGAATATATAGATGAATATATAAATGGGGTGTCATATACTTATGAAGGCCTATTACTAACCCTCATGTAGTTAAGGGCTTATTACAAATTAATAGGCAGCACATCAAAATTACCTACCAGTTTTACCAAAGAAATATCTGAACTGTAAACTGTTATTATAGGATATGTAAAGTGGTGGCTGTTTATTCTTTGGTGTCACCTTTAGTGATTCTTTTGAGAAGCAGATGAAACCTATATATTCACAATATCTCAAATTTTCCTGTTATTTCAGAGTGTTCATAAGCCCCTTGAAAACCTTCTATGTACCATGAATACTAAGCTGAAACTCCAGTTACGGGTCAAAATATAACAATTAATGTCTTTAAATTCACCAATTCCCCAAAACAATATACAAGTGAAAACAATATATATCTGTGATGAAATCTTTAGTGGTTGGTTATTTAGTTGATAGTTTTGGTCTTCATTTGCACAGTAAAATAATGTCAGTTGTTCTTGGCAAAAAGATCTTTGAAATTTGATAGCTTTGGTCTTCATTTGCACAGTAAAATAACATAGTTGTTCTTGGTAAAACAATCTTTGAAATTTTTCCACTCTTTCTGTACCCCAAGGACTTTCAACTTCAGTTAAAAATATCTAAGTTAAAAGTCTTTGGGAGAAATGGTAAAATAAATTATCAGTTCCCTTGAGTCTATTGATAGCTACAACAAAAAGACTACTAATCCAAGATTGGTGGTTAATTATTAGTTATGGTTCATATACTATAAATCAATTGTAATTTTTCTGTTACCAGTGTAACTTCCATCAGACATGCCCAATGTGTAAAGGGATGAGTTACCCTTCTAAATTATCCTGGGAGAGTAAATCCATGACTCAATTTAATAGGCTAATCAACCATGACATGTGTAAGTATATGGATTAGTAAAGAATATATAAAAAGTTGATTGGTTGAATAAAAAGAGCAACTAGATTTTTTTTTGACAAGAAAGAATGTGGCTTACATTGTCAGATTACAGAGTCTCACTTCATGAATTTCCCAAATTACTGCTAGCATCTACCAGTGGGAATAACACAAAGGAAGGAAAATATTTGAGAATCATGAAGTTGAATACATTTCATTTTACAACTGGGAAAACTGAGACAGAAAAGGGAGAAGTACCTTATACAAGGGAATAATAAGGTAATGGCAGAACTGGGACTAAAATCCATGTATCCTGATTCCCATGCCTGTGCTTTTCCACTCCATTGCCATTCAAGTACACTTAAAAGTCAACTCCTATTTCCAAGTTGTACGCCACTGCTTTAATTCCTTCGGAGCAAACCCAGTTCTTTGTAGCTTGTTGTCTAGCAAACAATGACCTTTCCAAAGAGAAACACAAACCATTCATCTATTATCTGTGCCCTGCTCTTTTTATGGCACCAATTTTCTCTGTAAGAGCCTCACAGTAGTTCTCATAACTTCCCTTTCTCTTCCTCTGTCTTTCCCACTTCCTCTTCCCTCACAGATTTGGTTTTCCTTTCCCTAGGAGTTATCAATATCCTGGAAAGGTCATAAGGTATAGCAGAGAAAGTATGACATCTACAGTCAGGGGACCAAGATTGGGCATAAACTCCACAATTTTCTGACTTCTTGACCTTGAACAAATTATGTAAACTTGTTAAGACTTAGTTTTTCAGTTGTATAGTAATGGGCTAATACTCCCTTACTCATTACTGGGACAATCTTATGAACTAATCAATATGACAATACATAGTAAGTCCTAAATTGTATTTCTCTAAAGTAGTTTTACCTTATATAGCCTTATTAGGTACTGGACAAACTGCATACCAAGGGTAGTTTTCTAACTCCCAGGGGTATCAGTGATTAAAATAGTGATAAAGTTGTTCAATTAAAAATACACTCGTTGAGTGCCTATTATGTGCCACACACTCACTATTTTGGCCCTGAGAATAACTTTCCAGAAGCTGAGTAGAAATTTTTCAGTGGACATAGAGCTGAAAACAATAGATACTGCAGACTCCAAGACTGCGGAGAAGGGGAGTGTGGCAAGTATTGAAAAACCACCTATTGAGTGCTATATTCATGATTTGGGTGATGGGTATAATAGAAGCCCAAACCTCAGCATCATGCAATATAGTCATGTTACAAACCTGCACATGTACCTCCTGAATCTAAAATTTGAAAGGAAGAAGAAAAAAAGAAATTTGTCAGTGGAATGCACTTGGGACTTTGAGTCAAGAGACTTGTGGCCTAACCATCTGGTGTCCTTCAGTAAGCCATTTCATCTCCCTGGGCTTCAGATCCACCAACCTTAAAAAAAAGTGATTGGATGAAACTATTCCTGAATTTCATACTGTATTAGTCTGTTTTCATATTGCTATAAAGATACTACCCAAGACTAGGTAATTTACAAACAAGAGAGGTTCAATTGACTCGCAGTTCTGCCTGGCTGGGGAGGTGTCAGGAAACTGACAACCATTGCAGAAGAGGAAGCAGACACGTCTTACATGGTGGCGGGTGAGAGAGAGAACACCAAAGGAGGGAACCCCATCCTTACCAAAAAAACAATTCTCATGAGAATTCACTCACTATCACAAGAACATCATGGGGAAATCCCCCCCATCATCCTGTTACCTCCCACTGGGCCGTCCCTTGACACCTGGGGACTACAATTTGGATTACAATTCAAGATGAGATTTGGGTGGGGGACACGGAGCCAAACTATATCACCTACTAAACCTAAATACCGTTGCTTTGTGATCCTATATATTAGGGCATATTCATTTTCATTCCCCTGATGTAACATTTCCTAATCTAAGAAATGACAGTCTGCATTTTTCTAAGTAAGAGCCTTTTAAAGAATATCTGTTATTGGTCACCTCCTAAACACACATACTAGAATATCCTTATCATATAACATATTGGTATATTTATAGTTGTGTTTATTTTAGGCATGAGTAATTAAGAGAATCAAACTTCTTGCCTTAATCCTTTCCATCTGTCCAGCTCATAGTCATCATGAATGGGTCCATATATTAATGAGTAGGTTTTAGCAATCATGGGATCAATGAGATTTTCTGAATGCACTGGAAAGCCTTTGGCTAGGTATTCCATAATCGTAACAGCGTATCATTAATCATTTTTTTGCTATATTCAAACTCAGTAAGCTCAATATGAGATATTATAACTTATATGAAGCCAGAAGAATAGAGTCAGTTGTCTATTTTTTGAACTATGTCAAATCAGATTTTTCACCAAAGGGAAGGCACATAGTCCTGTAAACACCCTGAAATAATAGAATGGTGTCTGGTTACGGACTGGCACTTCTAGAGGAACCAGGCTACTATGCAACAGATATTCGACCCTTGGGAGAGACTTCATTCCTTGTGCCTCTTTCCCTTGGGTCACCCTCCTGTGACAAAATGCCTTACACAAAAGAGTAACCCAGTAACCTCTATTACTTCCTCTTCCATTTAGGTGGGGAGTCTAAATAAAAAATGTCCATGATGTGCTGTAAGTTGTGTTAGGAGACCAGAACTTTAGTCTATGTGCCATGAGCCATTTAACTTGGTCCTCTCAGAACACATGATGTCATTTCCTTTCTCACTCAAAAGCAGAGACGATACAGTATCAGCTCCCTCTATGTCACTTAAAATTCTTCTGTTTTTCCTCCCTTCCTTCCACTTAACTTTAAGGAGGATTTTTCTCTTTTCTCTGAGACTAATCTTCTTGGTGCACACTCTTTACAGACTTTGCTCCCCCATTTTACCTACCTCTTCAGCCCTTCCTCTCTGTTGACTCCCTCTCTTCAGTTTCTGCTTTGAGCACCAGTTTTCTCACAGCTTTGGTTTCCTCTACTGCCTCACTACACGTTACTCCTCTATCTCCAACAACATGGTTCCCATTCATACTACTTTCCCAAAACAGCTCTGCCAAAAATTACCAAAACCATCACTGGTTCTCAATATTAAAGAATCTTAAAGAATCTTGACTTGTCCAAATGCTGTAAGAGTAATGACTGACTCTGACTTCAGGACTTCCAAGACCCAGCACAATTTTTAAATTTTTCTTGTTCTTCTGTTTTTTGTTATTTCATTATTGACTCCTCTTTTGCCACTTATTGAAAACTCTAAGGATTCTTCAAAATTTGATCAGTTTATTGAGTTTAACAGCTTTAAATATCTAAATTCCCAAACGATCGAGTTTCAAAAATTCCCAATTGCTCACTGAGAGTCTGTATTTGGATTGCCTGCCAGCTCCTCTTCACATGACCCCTAGTTCATATCATTTGATTTCCTCAAAACTGGGCCATCCTCCTTTCCCAAGTGTTAATGGAATTACCATCATCCCATTCAATAGACATAAACTTGAAGGCAACTGTAATTCCACATCTCTTTTGTCACTGAGATTTTATCTGTTGCTTCTATTCCATTCCATCTCAATCTCCTTCTCTATTTCCAAATCACTTCTATCACCTAAATTAACATCCTCACTATCTGTTACTTCTTGGCCCATTTCCTATCTCAATTTTTCTCATTACTGCCATCTTACTTCTCCTACCAAAAAAAAAAAAAAAGTTTCCTCTTTCAGAAATCTAAGACCCTCTGCTTATTTCTGTAAACATATCTGAGGCATTTCAAACATAAGTATGTTTCAAATACTTTATCCCATAAATATTTCATGGAATATACAGCTGACTCTGGAATAAAATGGATTGAACTGCATAAGTCCATTTACTGGAGGATTTTTTCTCAATAAAAGTTACACCGAATATGCCTGCCTCTCCTCCCTCCTCCCTTTCCACCTCCTCCTTGTCATCCACTTCTGCCACCCCTGAGACAGCAAGGACCCTTCTTGTTCCTCCTCTTCCTCAGCCTACTCAATGTGAAGACTATGACGATGAAGACCTTTATGATGATTCATTTTCACTTAATAAATAGCAAGTATATTTTCCCTTCCTTATGATTTTCTTTTTTTCCCCTTAAGATTTTTTTTTTATTATTATACTTTATGTTCTAGGGTACATGTGCACACCATGCGAGTTTGTTACGTATGTATCCATGTGCCATGTTGGTATGCTGCACCCATTAGCTCATCATTTACATTAGGTATATCTCCTAATGCTATCCCTCCCCCCTCCCCTCTCCCCACAATAGGACCCGGTGTGTAATGTTCCCCTTCCTGTGTCCAAGTGATCTCATTGTTCAATTCTCACCTGAGTGAGAACATGCAGTGTTTGGTTTTCTGTTCTTGTGATAGTTTGCTGAGAATGAAGGTTTCCAGCTGCATCAATGTCCCTACAAAGACACGAACTCATCCTTTTTCATGGCTGTGCGGTATTCCATGGTGTATATGTCCCACACTTTCTTAATCCAGTCTGTCATTGATGGACACTTGGGTTGATTCCAAGTCTTTGCTATTGTGAATAGTGCCACAATAAATATACGTGTGCATGTGTCTTTATAGCAGCATGATTTATAATCCTTTGGATTTTTGTAATCACATTTTATTTTATCTAGATTAATTTATTGTAAAAATAAAGTAAGACCTATAATGTAAATTTTATGTTTGTTGCTATTTACATTATCAGTAAGGGTTTTTATTAGTAAGGTGTTATCAGTATGTTATTAATAGTTACGTTGTGAGAGAGTCCATAGTTATATATGGATTTTTGATTGCATGAGGCATGTAAGAGCCCTTAATCCCTATCTTGTTCAACAGTAATTATATTACAAGAATTATTTGTCATTTCTCTAAAATTCAAATATAACTGGGAAACCAGTATTTTATCTTGTAACCCTACAGCCCTACTGATGCCCTCCCTTCTCTGCCCCCATTCTTTCCCCCACCCCACCAGTTTTTCCCATCTTACTTTTGCTTCAAAGTCTCTCTCAAATTCCACTTTCTCCATGAGGACTTTCATGACCTTCCTAGCCAGGTGAAAACTCTCTCTCATTTGATACCTTACTACAATGTAATCTTATAAATTGAAATTCGTGACTCTCTTACGATGTTTTATCTTTCTGCAGTCATTTGCCACTGATGTACAGGATTGTGTATTTGTTGAAAATGTGAATTGTATTTCCTTAACCTTTGCATCCTCTCTCAAACCAAATAGATGCCCAATAAATGTTTGCAGAAATGAAATTAAAAACCGTAGGATGCAGTCACCTGATTCACAATAGTTGTCAGCTGCAACATTTTCTATATCTACATGATGGCTTTTAACCAAAGAGCAATTATCACTATTAACGGCCTCTTGTCCAAACATGATCCAGATGGTTGCATACACTTATTCTCTCCAAGGCCTAGCCATGTGGGTGCTGAAAGAGTGTGTTATCTTTCCCTGAAAATGGCAGGTGCAGAGCAATTTAATTCTGAGAAGACATTTAGTGGAGCATTTAACCTCCTTGAAAAAAAAAAAATGCCTTTTTAAATTTTTTGCCTTCTCCTCCTAGCCCATACAATTTCTTTTCTTTCAAAGTTCCACAGTACTCCTTCCTTCTTCTTTTACCAGATGTGAGCCCAGGGCCAGGTGGTTTTGAGGAATTAAGATGAATGTGTGCGAATGGCAAGTGGAATGAGGAGTGCTGTGGTTTGAATGTTTGTTTCCTCCAAAACTCATGTGGAAATGTAATTGCCATTGTGATAGCTTGGAGAGCAGAGATTTTTAAGAGGTGACTAGGTCATAAGGGCTCCATCCTTGTGAATGGACTAAAGCTTTTCATGGGAGTTGGTGTGACCCTTCTGGCATATGTGCTCTCTCTCCCCTGCGCACTTTCTCTCTCTCTTGCTTCCTCAATTTCCCCTTCTGCCATTCTATGATTTAGCAAGAAGGCCCCACCAGATGCAGCTCTCTAGGAAATCTTGGATTGCTCAGCCTCCAGAACTGGGAGACAGAACATTTCTGTTTATTATAAATTACCCAGTTCGTGGTGTTCTGTTATAGCAACACAAAAATGGACTAAGATGAGAAGTGAAAAGCCTTCCATTCCAATACTGGTCCACATTAGGTCTCTGTACTAGTGTTGTTGAGTATGTATGTAGGTCTGTTATCATTGTAAGTATATACAAAGTAAGATGTGCGTACAGTATCATTTTAACTAATATTAGTGGCAATTGTATCATGAAATTTAACCAAAACCCATGTAAATAAGTAATTGAAAATATATTATATAACAGACGCTACATATATTGTCATATGTAATCTTTACTACAACACTATGAGCTATGTACTACTATTAAGCTAATACTAAAGATTCCAACACTGGGAGATCTAAAGTAACTTTTACTGTCTCATAATTTGTTATTTCTTTACTTCTTAAAAGTAGATCCCAAAGAGTATGCACATTGCGTTTGCCTGCTAAATTATTCACATCTCTTGTACTCTACAGTTTCCTCTCTTCCCTTTTTAGCCCCCCTTGTAGATTATTTTTTGAAGAAACAATGTCATTTTTGTGATGATGTTCCCTTGTTGTAAATGTCTTTCTCTATCTCCGTCTCCTATGTTAAGACTTGATCACGTTTAGATTACCTGCTTTCAGGGTTGTGTTTTGGCAAGACTGCTTCATAAGCAGTATAGGATAATTCTATGAAGGGACCCAAAATGCGTGACTGTCTTCTTTCATGATATGAAGATTGATGAGCAGATTCAGATATATTGACAGCATGATCTATCCACTTCTATTAATTTTAATGTAATTGTATTACTTCGCTGGGGCTGTGTAACAAAGTACCACAAACTGGATAACTTAAACAGTAGAAAGTTATAGTCTCACAGTTCTGGAAGCTAGAAATAAAAAATCAGGGTGTTGGTAGAATTGGTTCATTTTGAAGGCTCTGAGGAGAAGCTCTCTTTCAGACTTCTCTTTTGGTGCATAAATAACCATCTTCCCCCTGTGTCTCCACATAATCTTTCCTCTGTGTATATTTGTGCTTAAATTTCCTCCTTTTATAAGGACACCAGCCATCACCAGTCATATTGGATTAGGACCCACCCTAATGATCTCACTTTAACTTGATTACCCTTCTAAAGACTCTATTTTCAAATAAGGCATATTCTAAGTCACGGAGGTTTAGGACTTCCACGTATGAATTTGACGAGACACAATTCAAACCGTAATAGCAACTAATAACAATTTTCTAAACCTATTTAGCATTTGCAAAGCAGAGATATTCTATCATCTCTTCTTTATTTATGAACTATACTACTCTCTAAAGAAGAACTGAATTCGCTGACTATTTGATTATCTTAAAGTAGAGTTTGTACAGTGAAAGCAGGATAAATGCTTGACTGCTTCCTCTTACTTAGCTGTTTTCTAAACAAGTTATTTTCCCTAAAATCTTCCCAATGTGACCACCAAGGATTGGTATTTTGTTGTTTCATATTCTTATATCTTCCTTTGTTTAAAAGGTACACACTATGCCAACCACTCTGTACCTTGCAAAGTGATTTTGCAAAGCCAGCATAAATGTGGGAGACTTTTTTTATTTTTTTTGAGACGGAGTTTTGCTCTTGTTGCCCAAACTGGAGTGCAATGGCACGATCTTGGCTCATTGAAACCTCTGCCTCCCGGGTTCAAGTGATTCTCCTGCCTCAGCCTCCCAAGTAGCTGAGATTACAGGCACGTGCCACCTCGCCCAGCTAATTTTTTTTTTGTATTTTTATAGAAACAGGATTTCACCATGTTAGCTAGGATGGTCTTGAACTCCTAACCTCAGGTGATTCCCCCGCCTCAGCCTCCCAAAGTGCTGGAATTACAGGCGTGAGCCACCGTCCCTAGCCTTGAAAGCATTTTTAACCCAAGTCTTCCCACTCCAGAGTCTACACTCTTAGCCCCGGCACAAGGCATCTTACTGTCCCTGTACATCATTTCTAGGAAGACAGTGTCTATGTATGGTGATTTCACTGCTCACCATTACAGAAATGAAAATAACCAAAGAAGGTAGACAGCCTAAATGGGAGTAGCTCTGCCAAGTATGTGAGCTTTTAAAAAATGTATACAATCTTGGCCGGGCGCGGTGGCTCACGCCTGTAATCTCAGCACTTCGGGAGGCCGAGGCGGGCAGATCACGAGGTCAGGAGATCGAGATCATCCTGGCTAACACGGTGAAAACCCCATCTCTACTAAAAATACAAAAAAATTATCCGTGCGCGGTGGTGGGCGCCTGTAGTCCCAGCTACTCGGGAGGCTGAGGCGGGAGAATGGCGTGAACCCAGGAAGTGGAGCTTGCAGTGAGCCGAGATTGCTCCACCGCACTCCAGCCTGGGTGACAAAGTGAGACTCTGTCTCAAAAAA
The DNA here is from genome assembly GCF_000951035.1 of Colobus angolensis palliatus. Lineage (NCBI taxonomy): Eukaryota > Metazoa > Chordata > Mammalia > Primates > Cercopithecidae > Colobus > Colobus angolensis. The sequence continues at coordinate 1,999,621 of NW_012120821.1, read as the reverse complement.
AAAAAAAAAAGAAAAGAAAAAAATGTATACAATCTTTTTGGCTTTTCTAACTCATACTAATGACTCTAAATTCCAAAGAGAAGCCATTCCGCTTCAGATTTTAGAAATGAGTCTAATGTTAACTAAAAACCTGTGGCCTGATGAGGATTTTGAGAACTCCTTTACCATATTTGTTTACCTGGCTCTACTTCGAATCGATTTTTTTATGTTCTTGGCAATGTCTGACCATGGATTGTGTGTGAGAATAAAATCAATGGCTATACTTACTGAATATAAAAGAAAGATAGAGTTTTTCACTATTCCTTGGAGAATCATCTCATCTTGCCTTGGTCTTCAATGATAAAGCAAAATAAAAATTAGAGGCAATTATCTACACACACACACACACACACACATGCACACACACGTTATTGATTTTTAAAGCAGTTTTGGGGGTCCTAAATACTTAACATTAGCTCCTGTATTGATTATCCACACTGAAAGAAATTGTTTCTCTCTTCTACAAACTTTCCCTGTAGAGAAGCAATTACGATTACATTCAAAAGTCCTGGGCAGATCTCACAAGCCTTACTGTGAGATATGCTAGGTAAAAATACTGTGCAGTTGATTGCAGGGAATAAATATGAGAGTTGATGTAGTATTTGCAGAGGAAGCTTGGCTGTTATTGACAAATGCATCTTGCTAAGGGAAAGAAATCTGCTCTTTCAAATGGAAGAGAGAAACAGCAGACCATACATAAAGAATAGGTAACTCAGTTTGTTAGAAAGAATGCCTGGAGACTTTACAATTCCCACTAAAGGACACAGTGTTGATATTCCCCTCACAGTTTAGTTGGCATGTATTTTAGAGTTTCATCACTGGAGTACAGAGAAAGCTATTCAAAATGTTCTCCAGTGAAACAGCTGCTATTTTTGCCTCTCAAAGTTTTTATTTTGATGTTCTTTATTCATTTATCTACATGGAAAACTTTAAATGATATTAGTAAAGATATCTTTTTTGGTATATATGGCATTGTAACTAAATAAAACATTAAATGAGCAATTGAAATAATCATGCAGTTATTACAGCTATTGTGTGAGTATGTTATTTGTGGATGTTTCATTGTGATTATACCTTCTTAATTAAATTAATGTAGAAGAATAAATACAAACAGTAACCAAAAACATAAGAGTTACCTCTCCCCAAATTCTTGACCTTGATTGTGTGCCTTGTGGAGGAATATCAAATGTCAATTCTCAAGAAAAAAGAAAAGACTTAGAAAGAAAAAATGGAAGGAAAGGAAAAGAAAAGAAAAACAAATATCTCAGAAATGTTATGAATTTTACATCTTAGTTATATTGTTAGAAATGACACCACTTCCTGAGAAGATGTATCAGATTTTGGCAACAATTTATGAAATTTTTCAAGTAGTCTTCTGCAGGACTCTCATCTTATTTCATTAAACTATCATTTCAAATTTAGTATTTTGGTACCACTTCCATGATTTTTGCCATAACTGTACATCATTTAAAAACAATAACTTGTTTGTTATTTATGTATGTATTGGTATGCATACATGTATAAATTCATATATATTTTTAAAGAAAACTTTCATTAGCTCTGTTTATGGGAAATCATTATTTTAAAATATATATTAAAATACATCTAAGCAACACATTTTTTTAAAATTAAAAAATTTGTATTCATGTTCCATTTACAATGATAGTTCCTCATTTATAGAATTGAGATAATACTATTGCCTATGTAACACATGTTGCTTACATCATCATTATCAAAATAAAAGCCTAAGTTTTCCTAGTAAACTTTTTGAGCACGATGTTAAAGCTAGGTTTCCTTCAATCAATGGTATGTATCCCAGATTGTGAAATAGTCATCCAGAAGCCACCATTTGGCTGTGTTGCAATTCAACTTCTATTTTATGTATCAAAGAGTGTTTTTTAAGCTTAAAATTCCACTGTGGTTTGTATATCAAATATAATAATAAACCTGGTATGTCATTTCTTATTTTCAAGTGTTATGGCATTATAACACTCTAGATAGAGAGGCATCCTATTTTGTATCCATGTAACATGCTGTTTATGGATTATGCAGCATCCCATCATCATTATGGAAGCAGTACTTTAGACTAAAACAGAAACGTCACAGAGGGTTTCTGGAATGAGACGTACCATGAAAATACAATAAACATATTTTTAAGGCTAGAGCTTTTAGAAAAATATTGGCTTATTTTTGTATATCAATCTAAGTAATCTGATTGAACTTAATAGGATATATTTATAGTAAGCTTAATATTGCTTTGTTACATGTAAAAAAGTAATGGAACAATGAGTACCATATTTGCTGGAAGTAGTGCCTCATCCTCTTGAGTGGTTCAACTCACAAAACACATTTTAAGAAGAAAATAGTCTTTGCCTAAATAACTCTTTTTTTCCTTACCCCTGCTTGTAAACTGTGAGTGTTGCTCACTCAGTGGAGCATGCTTTGGCCTTTCCAGCACATGAAGTTATATTAAATAAGCAGCTTTGTTTAATGGATTAGGCCTCGCAATTCTATATATTCTAATAGAAACGGAGTTTCACCATATTGGCCAGGCTGGTCTTGAGCTCCCGACCTCAGGTGATCCACCCACCTCGGCCACCCAAAGCACAGGTTTATCTTTTCGAAATCTTTTTTCTTCTTTTTAATAAAGACAGGAATAGAGCTATCAGGATAGAGCCCACCTGTAACAAAACCACAAAGAACTGGAGCTGAGAGAACTGCCTGGTCCATTTTCTTCTACTTGCAAAGTAGTGGTAACCACTTCAAGATAGTAACAATAACAAAAATTCAAGTAAATTCTGTTTTTTTATTAAATTCCCAAATTCTTACTCCTTTTTAAATAAAGTTGTATAAAGTTGCTTAAAGCAGAGTTGTTTGTTCTTTTAAAACACCAAAGGATTACTGAAGACAGAAATTATTTGTTCTACAATACAAACAACTATCTACTTTGAATATTTAGATGATTAAACTTCAGTAACTAAAGTGGAATCTGAGGATTAATGAGTGCCACTTAACGTGTTATTACCATATATATGTTATTTACATGTTTCTGCCTTTTCAACTAAAGTATGGACAATACTAGGACAAAGGAATTTCATCTCTTTTGGTTCAAGAATATCTTATTTTCCAGCACAACAGGCACAGGGCCTGACAACTTTTCAACATTTTGTGAAAATATTTAAGACATGGAACACAAGACTTAAGGGCACAAAAATGGAAAACTGATATCAAAATTAGAATTATTTATTAAATGCCTCCAAATGTGACATGATATCTACAAGTCACTTCCAGATTTTAAAAAATCACAAAACTCAAAATTATAAGTTATTTTAAAAGTGTTATCTGCTGCATTTGCTCAGAAGTGCCTCAGGCCCAAAAATGGTTCCCAAAGACCTCACCCATGCTTCGTTTATTTGAGTTTTCTACCTGTTCTTGTGCCCTTGTTCTCTCTTCTTCCTGTTGTATCCTACACATCATTAGCTGATGTACTTTTCTAAAGCACAATTTTATCACACTGCTCTCCTGCTCAGAAACAGATTGATTCCCCATTATCCACCACATCAAGTTGAAATTCCTCTCCAGCACCCATCAATTCATCATTTATATCAGGTATAACTCCCCAATGCAATCCCTCCCCCCTCCCCATGATAAGCCCAGTGTGTGATGTTCCCCTTC
>NW_012120821.1:1992815-1995012 GCF_000951035.1 Colobus angolensis palliatus | reverse complement strand
TCACAATTTATGTTCTTCTGCCATGGCTTCAGCTGGTCTCTCCATTTGGGGTCCCTGACTTCCCACAACATTTTCTTAAAAAAATAAGAGTGTTTCTTGATTTTAATCAGCAGGTCATGTGCATTCGTGAAAGTTAGGGCTAGAATTCAGCCCTTAAATTTTTTGGAAAAAGTGTTTTTTCACCAGTAATCCATTTTCAGTTTAAGATGTTTTCAAAAAGAGATTAGCAGCCAAGCACAAACTTCTACTAATCTATTAATAGATTGAGGTAAACATGTATTTACAACACATATGTTTTTAAAACGTAGGTGAGCTTCTTTTTCAAAAGCATTCTTTTTTATCAATATATGGTGACTAAATTCTGTGTCAATAGAAAAAAAAAAAAAAAAAAAAAAGAAATTGCTCTCCAGACTTGACACTTCTCAATTAAATCTATCCTTGTTACATAGTCTCAAACATAGTCTCTGATTTTGCCTAACCATGAAACTTTATATCACAGCTATCATTTTTCCTTCACTTTCCTTAATTACTAATCAGATTTTTAATTCCAAGTCTCTGTTCAATTGTTCCCTTTTTTGGTTTTTTGAAAGAGTGAAACGGTATTTCACTCTGTTGCCCAGCTGGAGTTCAGTGGTGCGATCACAGCTCACTGCAACCTCAACCTCCCAGGCTTAAGCAATATGCCTCCTCAGCCTTTCAAGTAGCTGGCACCACAGGCGCATGCCCAGCTAATTTTTTGTGTCATCATTTATTTTTTGTAGAGATGTGTTCTTCCTATATTGCCCTGCACTGTATGTTTCCTCCCTTCCTTCCCTCCCTCCCTCTCTCCCTCCCTCCCTCCCTCTCTCCCCTCTCTCCCTCCTTCCTCTTTCCTTCCTTCCTTTCTTCATTCCTTTCATCATTTCTCCCTTCCTCTCTTCCTTCTCTCTTCCTTCTTCCTTCCTTCCTCCCTCCCTCCTTCCCTCCCTCCCTTTTTTCCTTCCTTCCGTCCCTCTTTCCTTCCTTCCTTCCTTTGTCTTCCTTCCCCTTCTTTCCTTCCTTTCTTCCTTCCTCTCTCTTTTCCTCTTTCTTTCTTCTCTCTTTCTCACTCTCTTCTTTCTCTCTCTCTTTTTCCTTCCTTCCTTCCTTTCTTTCTTTCTTTCTTTCTTTCTTTCTTTCTTTCTTTCTTTCTTTCCTTTCTTCCTTCCTTCCTTTCTTTCTTTCTTTCTTTCTTTCTTTCTTTCTTTCTTTCTTTCTTTCTTTCTTTCTTTCTTTCCTTCCTTCCTTCCTTCCTTCCTTCCTTCTTTCTTTCTTTCTTTTTTTCTCTCCTTCATTCTTTCCTTCTGCCTATATTGCCCAGGCTGGTCTAAAACACCTGGCCTCAAGCAACCCTCCCTTCTGGGCCTTGCAGTGTTGGGATTAGAGGTGTACCCACCGCACCCAGCTTTGCTTTGTTTCTTTTTAACTAAACAATAAATATTTTTCATTTTCCTTTTAACTGTACACTGCTTATCTTCCATCTTCTACAACTACTTCAACTCTCGTAGACCCCCTCTTCACAGTTCTGTAGAAATTGGAAATCTTACCATATAACATGTAATTATAAAATGTTTCATTAGGTATTGTTTCATATGCATTAGTCTTACCTCTTTAAAAATAGTTTAAAGATGGTCCCCAATTTACAATCGTTTGACTTAGATGATTTGTTTTTTACTTGATGATAGGTTTCTTGGGGGTATTAAATGCATTTTTAACTCAAGGTATTTTTCACTTACTGTGGGTTTATTGAGACATATTGCCATCACAAGTTGAGACACATCTGTAATCTTTTTGTGTCGTTCTTAGGATTTTTGCTGGGTTGGGTATTTCAAAGGCTCCTGCTTGGCATATTCAGTTATCAGTTGCCAGTGCCCTGCACTATAGTCTTCCTCCCTCCCTCCTGCCCTCCCTCTCTCCCCTCTCTGCCTCCCTCCTTCCCTTCCTTCTTTCCTTCCTTCCTTCTTTTCTTCCTTCCTTTTGCCATTCCTCCCTTCCTCCCTTCCTTCCTCTCTCTTCCTTCTTCCTTCCTTCCTCCCTCCCTCCTTCCCTCCCTCCCTTCTTTCCTTCCTCCTTCCCTCCCTCCCTTCTTTCCTTCCTTCCTCTTTCTTCTTTCCCCTTCTTTCCTTCCTTTCTTCATTCCTCTCTTTTTTCTTTCTTTCTCTTTCCTTTTCTTTCCCTT
>NW_012120821.1:1958889-1992765 GCF_000951035.1 Colobus angolensis palliatus | reverse complement strand
TTCCTTCCTTCCTTCCTTCCTTCCTTCCTTCCTTCCTTCCTTCCTTCCTTCTTCTTTCTAATGGAAATGAGGTCTTCCCGTGTTGCTCAGGCTTGTCTCAAACTCCTGGCCTCAAGCAATCTTCTGCCTTGGCCTCCCCAAATGCTGGGATTACAAGCATGAATCACCTTCCCCAGCCCTGTAATCTTTTTTAAGAGTCTGTTCCTTGTATTTCTTTTCCCCACAATGCACACTGTAGTTAGCACATCTTAAGCAAATGGTAAGTGGTTATTTATTTATTTTTAAATCTCAACTTAGAAAGTGACTGCTCTTAACAGTATCTCCCTGATGGCTTTGGCTTTTATGTAGTCAGGTTTACTAAATTTTAAGGAGAAAGTTAACCCCTTATATGAAAATGGAACTTTATATGAAAATAAAATCACTTGCATTAAAATGATTAATTCTAATGCTTAAGGTTCTTCAATAGCCTATGAGTAGGGGATTTCCTCCTAAGAGTATAAATTGCGTTGAGATATGAGAAATATATGCACATTATTATGGATAATACTTTTCCACTGTGGGCCAACCTACAGATACACACATGAATGTTTTCTCTTCACAATATTTCCCTCATAAAGCTATATGCTTAGTCTGTCAAAACTGCTGCATTTAAAACATGTTCACAGCCTTGCTGTAGAAATTCCCTTTGAACTCTTGGCCACTTGTTTAAATATTCAAGGTGGAGCAAATTGCTACACTGAAGGTGATTATTGGAAATAAGTAAGAGTGGAAAAATAACTTAATGAAAAACATTTTTAGTCAAAAATTAGGTGCAGAACTTATACACACTAATTTTTCTTGTATTGTTCATAAAATAACTATCAATACATTTCTAAATGAAAGCTGAAAATACTTTTAGCAAAGGGAGCACACAAACGAATTCTTTTGTGCCTCCTCAACGGGACCATATTGACCAGTCCAAATGTATTTGTGTATATTGTACCCATTACTTAGTTCAGATGGTGTATTATGAAAGGAGCAGAGTCAGCAAACAGAACTATTCAACTTCTATCTGATAGATAAGAATTACATTTCATGGAGAATGGTTAAGGCAAGCATGATTTAGAATTTATTAAAACAAAGATAATTAACACATTATAGAAGGACACAGTTATTCAGAGAGGTAGAAATTAGTGCACTGGTTGATTTGCTCATAGTTTAGATGTGGGTTGTGAAAAAATTGGAGTAGTCAGTATGTTTATAAGGTTTTTGACCCAAGGAACTGAAAGAACAGACTTGAGGAAAACTGTAGACAAAATACTTCTGGAGATAAGCTAAAGATCTCTGTTTTGGGAATGTTATTTTTGAAATGCTTATAGACGTGTAAGTGGAGAGGTTGACTGGCAGTTGCAGAAGCTTGAGGTCCAAGAGGGAGATCTAGATTTGAAGTAATTAGTATATAATGGCCTTGGTGACTGTATTATTTCATCAAGGAAGAGAGCATAGATAAAATGGAGATGAGGTCTAACGTCAAGAAAAAGGAGAAGTATTTCAACGTTTAGAGTTAGGAAGAAAAGGCAGAATTAACAAAAGAAGCCAAAAATGGAAGCTTAGCTTTGGACCATTCACTCACCATAATAGCAGAGATGGAAAGGCTCCAAGTACAAACTCAAAGAGATGGGTCCATGTGATGGTAACATATAATCATCGCAATGGCTTCTTAAGACAGATAGTCACATTTTATTCCTTCTAAAATGAAGAAACTGAGGCAGAAACAAGTAACTTGCTTAAGATCTGATAGCTGGAAAGTGACTGAGTCTGAATTTGGAACCAGTCATCTGATTTCATGGCCTACATGCAACCACTATTGTAATAGAAATATAAGTTCAGCACAAGGTCAGGTCTCACGTACTGTTTTCTCAGTCCTGGGTAACACATTTTAAGAACAGCACTGACAATCCAGAGGACACTGAGAACACAACTGAAATGGCAAAGGACTTGGAACTCTGTCCATATGCAGCAGAGATAATGAAACACTGAAGATTGTCTCTCTCAGATCTTTTTATCTTCAAAGCCACAGATCAGATGGAATATAGTTGCTTGTGTTAAATAATGTAAGAATAAAATAACTATAGTTTTAAATAATATTTGAGAAAACTGAGGGTAAATGTAGGCAGAACTAGAGAAGAGGGGCCTGAAAAAGAGCCTAGCTAGTAGAGAAATATGACTCACCTGAAAGTTTTGAAAGTCTATCATTTCAAAGAAAGCTTAGACTTATACTGTGCTGCTTCCAACAGAAGATCAATGACGAACATATGGAAACTTCAAAGAATATGTGAGTTCTACTTGCTTACCTTAGTGACCCTAATGTGCAAAAGGTTCACTCATAAGAAATTTGTTACGTAACTATTAAAAAATGGAACTAATGCCTTGTTACTAGTGTCTCTCCAGAGGTAGGTAACCTGATAAAAAGAAAGAACTTCAGCTATGGAATCAAATAAACCAGTTCCATTATTTATGGTAGAATGACCTAAAACTGAGTCCTCAACTTCTCTGAGCCTCAGTTTCCTCACTTATAAAATGCCTGTAACAATATCCATCTTTCAAATTCCTATAAGAACTATTATGTGTGAAACTAGAACAGTGTTTTCGTTTTTTGTTTTTTTTTCATGTTTTTGTTTGTTTTTTCTCATTCCAACCTCTCCATCACTAGGAATGTCTGTTAAACTCTGTTTAGGCTAGTACAGGTACATGTCTGGAATGCTGCAAAAAAAAGATTTGGATTCCAAGTGTGAGGCTGATTAAATGGATTAGGATGTATATTATAACTCCATGTTACTGTAGAACTAAGATTAAAAGGATGGATGTTGGTGGAAGCCAGTCTTTGGAGATGATTACTTAACTCTCCAATATGTCAGTTATATGACCTTGGAAACAACCACCTGTGTATGCCACAGTTTCTTCAATATGATCATCATAGTACCAAAGAGGCATACTCATTGAGATCACTAAATGAGAAAATACATTTGGAATGAGTAGCAAAGTGCCTGTCATCTAACGAACACTCAATGAATGGGAACTATTTCTATTCTTAGAAATTGTTCTCTGGGTTAAGAGCCTATCTCTTTAATGTGTTGTTCCACTTCCTCGGGGGGGGGGGGGGGGTGGTTCTGTTACTTTCAAAATTAAATGGAAGGCTCTTTCATGGTCCTTATAGAATCCTTTGGATTACCTTTGATGATATCTGCTCCTGTCCCTTAGAATCTCTCCAGGTGTGTTCAAACTGGACAATGAAGAGGAATTTCATTCTTTTCTATGTGCTGAGATTTTTGTCATTGGATTAGTGGAGCTAAAGAAGAATAAAGCCATTATCTTGGTGGAGGAAACTGTGTTATTGCTCATTATTTTCAAGTATTATGTACTTTGGTCTTTTGTGTCACAGAATAATTCTGTACCAAAGAAGCTGTGTGTGCTGAAAATATAAAGAGTCATTTTTATTCACCCCATATAAAAAGGGCAATGAGGAATGCCATTTTTAGAAAAGATAAGGAATCTTTGGAGATCAACCTTCTTTCTTTCTTTTTGCTAGAAATACACATGCCAAATGGATGCCAAGAGCTTTATTTCTTGCTAAGAAGCTTAAGAAAATTAGGAACGATGGTTGAATGTAGCATTTATGGTTGAATGTAGAGAAAATACAGTATAATGAGTCGCTTTGTTCCAGGTTGCAATTTCATGTTCTGTTTTTATCTCCATCGTTATTAGCAAGAAATGTAACATGTTACTACTGCATGGCTACAAAAATAATGGGTCACACATTTTTATATATACTTTAAGTTCTGGGATACATGTGCAGAACATGTAGGTTTGTCACATAGGTATACACATGCCCTGGTGGTTTGCTGCACCCATCAACCGGTCATCTACATTAGATATTTCTCTTAAAGTTAGCTCTCCCCTAACCCCTCACCCCCTGACAAACCCCAGTGTGTGTGATGTTCCCCTCCCTGTGTCCATGTGCTCTCATTATTCAATTCCCACTTCTGAGTGAGAATATGTGATGTTTGGTTTTCTGTTCTTGTGTTAGTTTACTGAGAATGATGGTTTTCAGCTTCATCCATGTCCCTGCAAAGGACATAAACTCATCCTTTTTACGGCTGCATAGTATTCCATAGTGTATATGTACCACATTTTCTTTATCCAGTCTATCATTGATGGGCATAGTTCAAACATTGTGGAAGACAGTGTGGCGATTCCTCAAGGATCTAGAACCAGAAATACCATTTGAACCAAAAATACCATTACTGCTTATATACCCAAAGGATTATAAATCATTCTACTGTAAAGACACATGCACACATATGTTTATTACAGCATTGTTCACAATAGCAAAGACTGGGAACCAACTCAAATGGGTTTAAGTCATTTACTTTTACCAACATATGTGTTTTACTTGTTTTCAATGTCTTTGAAGACAGAAAATAAAATAACAGCAAAATAATTTTCCTATATAGTATGTTTTCAAAAAGTAGACAACTATGCTCTGTTAGATAGGCATGGTGCTAAACAGGACCATATCTCAATTACTTCAGGATCTGAAACAGTGCTGGAGAAACCTTCCTCTCCTGACCTTCAGCATCTGTAAGGACAAATTTGGGAAGAGATGCTCAAATGCTTACTAACCTGTGCCTTGACTCTATGTTCTGGTTTTCTTCCCTTTCTTAACTCTATTAGTGAAATTAAAATTAGCTTTGAAATCAAGTAAGCCTAGACTCCAAATTACTATTGCTAGGATTTTAATAGTAATCCATTAAGATAAGATTATGCTAGTTAGGAGGCTGAGGCAGTAGGATTGCTTGAGGTCAGGAGTTCCAGACTAGCCTGGGCAACATGGCCAAACCGAGTCTCAAAGAAGAAAAAAATTAAGAAGATGTCAATCTCTTTGAACAGATACGCAAAATAGTAGCACAGTAACACAGGCACAAGTCACAATCTTTTTTTCATTTTTTTTCTGCCTAAAACTTCTTATGCAAAAAAGAGACACCCTGATACAGAGGATGCTCAAATTTTTTATAATCACAGATCCCATTCACATAGTGGAAGAGAATCATTCCAGAAAACTCTATTCCAAAGTAAATTTGTACAGTGCACATTCTGTTTCCCATTGACTTACTTTGGTGGAAATATTTATTCTTCAATATAATGAGTCATATTAAGACAGAGGCAACACATTAAAATGTTATATGCTTCAATGAGAAAAATATTTCTGATAAAAAACATTAATGTTAAAAATAAAAATATCACAAGGTACTGACATCACAAGACAAAAATAATACTGAGTTTCCTATGAAATGGAAAGTAAAAATTTGCTGATACTGCTCCTGCTGAAGAGAAGGCAAACCTCCAAAGACTTAGTTATTTGGATGCTTTTAAAATTATTTTTGAATCAACATTTATAAATTTGTTACCAAATTTCTTTACATTTTAAAATATTTATCTCATTTTGTACTTTCTAATATCTTTCTAAATGTAGTACTAAGTCCTGTATAGTTTTGAATGTGAATTAATAGCTATTGCATTAATAGCTACTAGTTTTGAAAGATATTTACTGCCAAGCACAATTATAATTTCATTTACTATATCAGAAAACATCTTTACTTGATTTAGATTAATTAATGAAGTTTTCACAGGTAATAGAATTGTACTTTCTAAGATATTTTTATGGAGAACTTTGGCAGTTCATTTTCACTATCTTTTGAATTAAGATTAACAATAATGAAAAATGCTTTCTATTGTACTTTAGAATGTTCTCTCTATTATTGATTCTGTACTTGATTTCATTATAATGTGCTTTGGGTGTATGGGGCTTTGAGTGATTTTTTTAAAAGCCTGCTCACCACTCTGGGATATTTTATTAAAATTAAAGACTCAGATACTTTATTAATTATGGCAAGATCTTGGCTATCATATCTCCAAATATTGGTTTATCACCATTTTCTCTATACTTTCCTTTTATAGCTCCTACTAGTCTTATGTTGGAGCTTCTGGATGAGTTCATTTATGTTTCTTAATATTTCTATTAATATCTGTCTTTTTCCTTTTTTGAAGTGAATCCTAGGCATTTCCTCAACTTAATGTTTGTTTTAGTTCAGGTTTCAGTTATATCTGTTATTCCAGTTGGCTCATCATTTGAACTTTTATTTTAATTGCCATATTTTTTATTTACATGTTTTAATGGGTTCATTTTACAACCACCTAAATAGTTTTAATTACTCTACTTAAGCTTTTTACTCTTTAATCTGTTTGGAAATGTTAATTATACGTAAACCAAAGTCCTTTCAGATTGCAATAGAGCTAAGTAACAAAGAATGCAGACACTGGAGTTGGATGCCTGAGTTCTAATTCTGGTTCCATCATTAGGTACCTCTTTGCTCATGTGTAATTATTTAATCTTCTTTCACTTTTCTCATCCATAAGAGGGAAAAAGTAGTAGTGCCTATCGCATACGGTTGTAAGGGCAACGATGAGAAATAATTGCAAAGCATTTAGTACCATACCTGGTGCATAATTTGTGCTGATAAATAGCTGCTATTGTTGTAATTATTAGGATTCTGATTTAGGATTCTGATTATTATTTCCTCAAAGGCAAGATTTAATGATATTTGTTTTATCTGTGTGTTTGCTAAATTTTGCTCATTAAATCATCTTCCCCAGGAGAATTTTCCTGCAAGCATCATGGGTTGTAATCACCTCATAATAGAGCAGGTTTTTGGAAGATTCAGCCCCAAACTTCTAGCAGGCAGTGGCCATATTCATGTCTTGCTCAAGGACAGTTAGTTAAGGGATCCAACTGTGTTTGGATGGCCAATATTCTAGTCTTTTCCTTGACTCTGCAGTACGGCGTAGTTTTGTGGCCCCAACCAGAGCAGCAACTTAACACAGACACAGATCTTGGAAATACAGAAGACGTAAACTGATCCCCTGTTTTTGCTTAGATCCTATGACTAGAGGCACTGATAACTTTGTACCCAAAAGTGGATGACCTTGTCCTGTTGGAGGTTAAAAGGATTTGTTCATGACAGCATGAGAGCCATTTCCTGAGATATCTCAGAAAATCATGAGAGAAATTTCTGGGAATTTGGGGGGAAGTGAAAACCCCGGTATACTATTGAATACTATTAATGTGATGCTTTTAAATTCAAGATAATATGATGCAGTAGAGATTCATGGTTTCACACTGCAGAAAACAAGGTATGACATTCAGATTTTCAACTAAAGAGTAAAAAATATTTTATTTTTTAATTGATGAGCCAATGATCCATTAGAATCTCATGTTTACCAAGTGGTAGATCTTCCTTGATATTTAGAAGAGATTTTGCTTTTTATGTGCATATGTAATATTATTTGACTCAGAAGATAAAATCTTATTCCACAGCACAGTGAATAGATTTATTGTGGAATTTTGTTCTAATTATTCTGGTCCTTCTCTCAGAGTTTTTCTGTTACTGTTTGTACATAATACCAAGGTTGATGCAAAATGTTAACTTATTTCTTCTCATCCACAATCTCTCTGCTGACAAAGTTCAAATCAGACAAAAAAGGGTGACTAAATAATGGCAATTAAAGCAAGGTAATAAGTTGTGTTAATAGTTAAAAAAATTTAATTACATACTTAAGAATGAACCTCTTTGTCAGTGTTATAACAGGGAAAACTCTATTATAACAGTGCAGAGATTTTTATGTAGTGCTTTTACAAGCTAAACCTCAAGACACAAAGCAAGCCAGACACATAAATTCCAAAGGAACTAGAATTTTTAGCCACATTTGAAGATTCATATATGCCAATTGTTTATTTATTCATTTATTCGGGCTCTTTCTTTAGCTGTAAAAATTAGAGATTTCCTGTGTACTGATTATTCTCCCAAGTAGACCAATGTTACTGTTACTGGTAGGTGTAAAAGTTATTGTAAAAAATACTGTTACTGGTATTTGTCAAAGTTTAGGTTACACTGATGACTGTAGTTCATTCGTTAGGGTGTTTTGTTTAAGGAGATAAACACATGATGAGATATTAAAGAGTGAAGTAATAGCAATGTCTTGTTTCACTGATATCTCTATGAGCCACAAGTATTTCAGGGGTATCTGATGTGGTGAGAGAACTGCTAATATTTAAGAGAGTGGTATAGATAGATAAGATGATATATTATCAACTCTTCCACCACATATATATGAATTGATTATATGCCATCTTATCTGTGTGCATATATATATACACACACACACACACACACATATATTCCACCACTCATATAAATACATACTTACTGGTTCAGCACATTTACTTTTAAACTTAGGTCTCCTTTCTTGATTCATATTTGGTACTTCCATGCTTAATTTAAGATAGCCAACATCCTTCTGTCTTCTGGACCATGACCTATTTATTCATTTTTTCCATAGAGTTCCCACCTTCTACCAAACTCTTGACATGGAATGTCATATAAATACCTTCTTTTCCTTCCCAGTTGTTAATTCCAAGCTATTAAATTACTCCCCTCTTTTTACATCTGTCAATATCACCTCTCAATCCCTGCTAGCGTTGTCTTACATCCACATGAACTCATGGCTACCTTCCTATACAACTCACATAACTCAGTTTTGCTTTTTAGTTCTATTCCACCTTGGGGTCAGTGGCTTCTACATTCAAATAGAAACTAACCATAGACTGCTTAGTTTCATTGACCTCCAGCTTCATTCATGTCAAAAACATGCTGGAAAGTCTATACCTGGAATACTTGCTTTTTTACTTTAATCTCTTCACCCAGTTAGTCCTCCACAAGCCCTCGACTGGAAGTTCTTCACTGTTACTCCTGTTCTTGATCTCTTCCTAATTCATCTACATTTGAGTCCTGTTCACTCAGGATGCCATGATTGGCTATTATAAAGTAATTCTCACCGTAAATTAAAACCTTTTACCACCTCTAAAGGCTAGTGGCCACACCTGGTCACTCTATAATCTGCTTCTTTTGTTTCCATTTCTGGACATCAGAACAGTATTGAAGGAAATCATTCTTTCTGTCTATAACACTGCCAGTCTGCCAAAACAGGCAACGCTTTATTCATTAGTTATCTCATAACCGTAACACCCAATGACCTTTGAACTTTCTTGTATGTGTTATGCCTCAACTATATTACCAGATTACTGAGGACAAAGGCTCTATTTGATACATTTCTCCATTCCCTTAAGAACTGGTATGTTTCTAATATGTAATATTGTGTTGAAATGAATGAATGAATGAATGAATGGATGGATGGATGGATGGATGGATGGGGAAATGATTGGATTCTCCCAAAACAACAATAAAACTTTGCTGCTCCATCTCACCTTGTTTTGCTTCACTCTAAAAGATGTACTCAAGTGATAGGACAGCTTTTAGTGCTACACCGAACTAATGTCAAGCCCTGCTCAACTCAGTCCTTTCTCCAAGTTATTTGATTTCCTGTTAACACCTTTGGTTGTACCCCCATGAGCTGGGTTAGACTACAGAAGCCAATTCAGGATGAAGAGTCAGAGAAAAATGATACATTGTATTGAGCTGAGATTACATTACCTTAGCTTTGCTTCTCAACCTGAAAAACTTGGTGATAGAGATGGCATGGCTCCCAGGCTGTCCACCTCAACCTTCACAGCAATATGCCTGGAATTTTGTAGCCTCAGGAGTCCACATTCAAGGGGGTTTAATGAGATCAGAGATTGCCACATATGCAGGGTATTTGAATATTATATCTTTTAGGCAGAGTAGTTGCAAAGCAGATCAGGACTCAGGGATCCCCTTTTTTATCTACAAAATGATTACTTTGCTATACCATGGTTATGTGTTTCACTTTTTATTACCTCCTAAGTGCAACAGGCCTTCCCACTGTCTAATATACCTGATTTCACTTCTCTAAAATAGGCAGTAAATGTATCTTTAATTTTATTTACTTCTATTGTGCCTCAAAAAATGTTCTTCTTGCATCTGATATTCAGAAAAATATTATTTTGGCTTTCCTTTGCCAAGTAGTTGTTTTCTCAATGCTCATCTCTGTGTTTTTATGAAAGTGGACAGTCTTTCAAACATGAAAGTTAACTGAAATCCTTCAATGTTGCTACTAGATGCACCTCACAATGTTATTCACAGACAAAAAGTCACTGGAAAATTCTTCTGGCTCTTCCAGAAAAGGGTGACCTTCCTTCTCTTAGTCCTTTTCCTTCCTTCCAAGTAAATTGCTAATAGGACCCAAGACTACTGCTTCTTATAAGATTGTTGGTACCACAACCCTACCATGGAGTTAAAGATCACAGCTCACATGAAATCAGTCACATGCAGTAATGAATTTAGTTTTAGTCTCAAATCTGAAGGTCAATATCCAAACTTCCTGACATATGATATGTAGAAACATCCTCTGCTCACCCACTTTGTTGTAAAAATATAGTATGGTGTATTATCAAGTACAGAGACAGAATCACTCAAAACTATACTTGAACTCTAGTTTTTCCTATTACCTGTGAAACTTTAAATATTTAATCTCCTAGTGCTTCAGTTTCCTCATCTGAAGATGCTAATAACACAAACTACCTCACAAGACTTTCATATTATATGTCATTCTATGTAAAGCATCTAGAAAATAATAAGAGTTCAATAAACAGCAGTAATCAACCTTTTTTTAAAAAAATTTAACTTCAAGGGAGGGGATGGAAAAAGTGTCAAAAGTTGGCCTGCAAATCCCAGCTCTCAAGTGCTGGGGAAGAATCCTTTAAAGCTAACAGCAACAGATTGCTGCTCTCTTTGGAACATGGTCCTTCTGTTCATCTGTCTCATGGAGGAGTACCATGCGTGGCTATGCTATACTTAACCAAGTGAAAACGTAAAGTGATGTTCAAAACTGGTCATAACTGGCCTATATATAGCTTTTGCCAGAAGGTCCCCAAAGTGCTTAATTGAACGTCTTCTCAAATACTGCATACATCCATAATATTGCGGTGACACCAAGCATGTCTCTCAAAGAGTTTTAACAAATAGAATTTCGATGAACATTTCCTAAATACACCTTCAGTTTCATAAAGTCAAGGCATTAATTGGTGGTGCGGGGGTGGGTGGTAAGTCCTGAGCTCTCTCTTGTAATCATTGTGCTTTTATTAATAAAAGATACAGTTGTCTGTCAGAAAATCAGTAAGTATATACAAAGAACACTGTAATGCATACTAAGTATCAGAACATGGATCTAAAATCACAATAACATCTCTATTTGTAATTTTTAGTTTAGCTAAAATTAGAAAGATTGGTGTAAACATTTATTTATGGAAGAAATTTGTCTGAAAATATTTGGGTAGTCTCAAATGTCCTTGAAAAATATCTCTAGTAATTCAGGGTATCTAATGTCTAGTAACAAGAGACATAGATGAAAATGGCCCATGCACTTTCCAGGTATAATGAAATTATTAATATTTCTAACCAATTTATTTTTCTATACATTTAAGTGTGCCCACCTATCCTAAGCTGATGGTTTTGCACAGATAATAACAATGGAACTCAGAAATTCTCTGTCTTGAACAAACACCTCAAAAGGAATATTCTACTAAAAGCAATAGCATCTTCAACTAGAGAGGGCAGTATTAATTTCATGATAGTAGGCTCCTCTTATTAGAGAGACTCCTTTGGCATTGTTGTTGGTTAGCTCTTAGAGGTACTTTATCTAAACTATGAAATCATAATAGGTAACAATTGAATAAAGTGCTAGACTTCATTCAGTGCTTACTACATGGCACGCACTGTGAAAAACAGAAAAACAGTTTGCATTAATTATTTTATTACATTCCTCCAGAAATCCCTATGAGGTAAACTAGTGTTCCTATTTTAAATGAAGAAATAAAGGCCAGAGAGTGGTTAAGTGACTTGATAAATGTTGCACGCCTAGTAAATATTGGAAGCAGTACGATGAAGCTTTCGCAATTGTGATTCCAGTGCTTTTATATTTAGGTACTGTACTCAAACCTTCTTTTATCAACAAAGCATACTTACCTACAGCTTACCTATGATCCCTTTAAAAATACAGTTTGTACATCAACAAGTTTATGCTGAGAGAAGCTAAGATCACACAGTTTACAAAGATGGGACACAAGTCCAACTTTTGTTTCAAGTCACTCAATATTATTAAGGACTTAAATCCACATTGAAAATAGATGCATACATACCTTAGGGATGATTACAAACTAATCATGTCCTAATAAATCCTGGAACCAACTACATTTCAGCACCTCCACTGTTACTCCCTCCCTAGTTGGAACCATCATTTCTTGCCTCAAATTGCTTGTCCTTGTTTCTTTACAACAGCAGTTCTTTGGGATCACAGATCTTTCTGACAAGGTGGTATAAGAAATAAAATTTGCCTTCCAGGAAAACAAATGTGCACCTTCACATTTCACAAACAGAGATGTGCACAATTTATCATGAAATTATATGAATTCTCTCATTCTGACTTCCTCCAAGTTTTGAATAACTGCTCTACAGTCTGTTAGATATAGAGAAGTTAAACCGTGTCACTCCTTTTCTAAAATCCCTCCGATAATTTCTCACTTCACTCAGAAAAGAATCCAAAATGAGACACCACATTGTCTAACCCCAGGGTAGCTCCCAGACCTCATTTTCTTCTAGCTTTATAACTTCCCTTTTATCACTTCAATCCAGTCACAAAGGCTTTGTTGTTCATACATGCTGAGTGGACTTCTGCCTAGGGTCCTTGTTCTTACCATCCCCTTTACCCAGAAGGCTCTTCCTCCAGATATCCACAAAGCCAGTTCCTTTACTTCATTCACTTCCACCATGCCATCTAATCACAGAGGTCCTGCATCACCCTCTGTCCTCTTACCCTGATTTGTTTTCCATCTTAGCAATTATAACCATTTTTCAAATCACGTATTTGTTGGATACCTATCTCCAAACACCAGATGCGCTCAGTTCTATGAGTACATAAAATTCGTTGTGTGTGCTGCTGTAATCCCAAAGACTAGATCATGATTGGCACACAGTGGGTCTGGATGAAAGAATGAATTAGATACAGGAATTAATAAATAAGTATGGTACAAAATATAAAACTGAGTGTCTTCATAGTCAAATTAGCACCTTTTTGAAAAGCCAATTATATTTATTTGTCTTCAGAGCTGTTTCAGAATTAGTTCACAAGCTACTCAGTGAAGTTAACTTCATTCTTTTATAGTCACTTTAGACGGTTTTTAATGCAGGATGTGACTGTCTAGATTGATAACCATTTTGTTCACCCATATATGTTTTGGGTTGATTTTTCTTCCCAGATCGAACTGATCTTCAAAAGAGAAGATTGTATTTTGGGTACCAAGGTAAATAATGTTGTGTTTGTTAGACTGCAATCAGTAGTCCACTCTGGAAATTTTTATATATAAAAATATATTTTTACTCTTCAGGTTCATTGATTTGTCAGAAATGCAATGTACTTTAGAAGGAACATTTTTTAAAAAGTCGTTCTATTCCTTCTATGATAAGTGACATTGCAGATGAGTCTAAAAGAGGCTATGAAGGGCATAAAATAAGTATATTATTGAACCAACATTGACTTCATTAAATAATAACATGTAATCAACTAACATGTTTCACTTATAGTATCCAAAGAAAATATTCAAACTTATTTTGTGCTGAAGTCAGTATGTGACTTCCTGGCTTATGTAAGTTTGACCTGCATTTGGTTTGGGAATTACAATAAATGTGCATCAATATCTGACAAATAACTCCTGTAGTTAATCTCTGCTTATCCATTAAACAAACTTTCATGAAACACTGGACGCATTACCAGCTGCTGGAGATACAAAGTTGAGCAAGAAATATTATATTTTTAGAGGGAGAAAGAGTCTGGGGAAGAAATAACTGCAGTTTAATGGATAATGTATCCTGGGTGTGGAAAGGGCCACAAAGCAATAGGAGCTCAGGTCTTTCAAGGAAGGTTAAGAAATCAAGATTTTTGAAGAAGGTGATATTTGAGCTGAGTTACGAGTGACATCTAAAAAGTTACCAAAAATAGAAGAGGTCAGGGTAAAGAAACAACAATCAGGGCAATGGACATACTTGGAAAGTCTTGGAGTGGATGGAGAGTACCATGCATGGGTTAAGCACTGGAGTCAAGCCAAGATAAGTGGGTTCCTTATACACAGTGTTATGGCAGTGATGAACAATCCAAGGAGGCAGGTGAATAACTATTTCAGAATTGTATAACAAGCTACTTTCTGGGATCAATATGGAGGATAGAATGTAAGAATATAAGAAACATGATAGGATATAAGATGATATATAGAATATAAGATGATAGAATATAAGAAACTATCCGATAACCTCCATAAATGATCTCTCCATTTATGGAGGTTATCGGATAGTTTCTTATATTCTATCCTTATTGAGGGCAGGATTCAGTCTCTGCATTTATGGACCTGCCATGCTATATTTGTAGTAGTTGATTTGCAGAGGTTTTGTTAAGGAGCTAAATATTTGTATCTACATGTTCAGAGTCTGCCTTTACTGCCACATTGGAATATTAGTTCTTAAAGGTAGAGTACCTGTTTTTATTCACCTTTCTTTCCCCAGGAACTAACAGAGTTCCTAGAACTGTAGGTATTCAATACTTTGCGGATTGAATCAGACTATTATGTTTGTTGTTGTTGTTGTTGTTGTTGCTGTTTTTTAATGCAGTGAGCTCCCAGGCTCTGTTGTACAACATACTATTATGCAAAGATGGAGACATCTTTGAAGCCTCTCACTGGTGTCCAGTGGCCCATCTTTATATGATGTGGCTCTTCTGGCATTCATGATTGCAGAAAGATTTGGAAACTGCAGAGAAACCATTTCAAGCAATCTCGGTCTTGTTCTCATTCTTCATCAGGTTAAAAACCAGAATAATTAGAAGGAAGTTTGAATTCCTATTTTATCTGACTCCCTTAATCTTCTAGCTTTACCAGGTACGGTGAATAGAACAATGTGAACACGCCTGACAAGGTTTCCCTGAAAAAGCAGCTAGAGCCATCATTAGGAAAATTAATTAAGAAAATAATTATGTGTGTCATATGATGTGTCTCCCAGCATGTTACTCAACAGTGGAGATAATAAGTACTGCCACCCGTTCTCTACTAACCATACCCAACTCTATCTAAAGTCGTTAAATTGATGGTTAATTTGTAATTGGCTTGGCCAGCAAGAGAAGCTTAACTATCATGTATTGTGCACATACTGGAAACCACTGTAAAGTACGTGCTAACAGCTTTATGCACATTATTTTATTGATCCTTCCAACAAAACTGATCACTGTCAGCACCTATACATATCCTCTATCTGTGCTTTTGAAAGCCATCACAATCATTTTCAAAGGCTTTTCAATCCCTGACTTCAAAGCCCAGTAAATATATGCTTTTGGGAACAAAAGCAAAGGGATACAGGTTAAAATTCTAAGAGGTTAAGTTGGGCAAGACCACACAGGTAATAAGAAGGAGGACCAGGCTTTAAACCTCAGCCAATCTGACTCCAAACCCTCCTGGTTCTAAAATTTTAATGTGTATTTGAATCACCTGGTGACCTTGTGAAAACATATATTTTGATTCAGTAGGTTTGGGTGGGAGCTGAGATCCTAGGGAGAACACTTCAGTATTCAGACTTTCAACCAGCACACTGAACTGCAAGCATGGAAACCCAGTCTGTGCCAATGCCTGTGACAGACATTTGACTGTTAGGTCTGCGAGTGCTGGAGCCAGGTCTAACTTGTACATGTAATTTTTCCTCATATTCACATTGCACATTGTATTCCTTGAATTGTCAAATTTTTAAAAGCAGGTCTTTTTGAGTCATTAAGCTCCCAGCAAAGCATTTGTGGTCTACTTATTCTTTCTCTTGCCTGGAAAGAAAATGCTTACACAGAAGACAAGAACTAAAGAAAAGATGATCAGAGGATCAGAGAATCAACAGAGTATTGAGTCACTATACCAATGTTAAGTTTTAACAAGGCCAAGGAAGACAAATGTCTCCCAAAGTTTCCTTCTTGCAGTTCTTCCAACATGTGTAACTCCTTTGTGCCTCAAGGTCTTTTCAGGGATGCAGTTTTCCAAAATCACATGGCAGTTTCTTTCTTATTTTTCAGTTTTCAGCTCAAATATAACCCCCTCAGAAATGACCATCTTACCTAAGATAGATTTCCAACATTTACTTCACCCCCCAACTGTTACAAAACTCCATAAATGGACATATTCAATTATACCTTATTCATCAATTTCAGTCACTTCCAGTGACTAGTGAAATACATGGATTATGGTACAGAGATTACAAATATTTATTAAAGGTATACATGAAAGCTGAGTAGAATGAGACTAAGAAAATGTGAGTTTGTTCATTAATAAATTGTTAGTGCCCTTATATAGCGTGTTTCCACTTAGATGATGGAAGTGAAAGAAAACTTTGGAAGAAATTAATTTAGTCTACCTTTTCTAGAATATTCATCGGCACAGAAAAAAATATATTAGGAAAGAACTAGGAAGCAGGAAGTGACTGGCTTAGTTTCTGGTCTTATGTATTTGAACATTTCTGTGTAGAAGAGAGGAAGGGACCAGCAACATTAGCTAAACTGAAAATACAACAGACAAAAAATGAAAATGAAATTAGCAGAAAAACTAAACTTTTATAATTGGAAAACCCGAACAAATGATGCAAAATGATCCCCTGCCCTCTGCAGTCACATAGAATACTGATTCACAAATGGGAAAATCACAAACTGTCAATGGTCATTTAAAGACTAAAGCATTTTAAAACATAATTAAATAGACTCATATAATTACCAAGCTATAATTCACATATTCTTTTTTTACTGTCCTTGAAAAAAATAATAAAGCCTCAAGCCTTACCATGCTATGGAATCGTACATTTGGAGAAAGTTTTCAAAACAGAGATATTAGGTCCCTATGTCTTTAGCGCTTACTTTACTATCAGCCTAGTGGAAAATGGTGTGGAAACCCAAATACGTTGGCACTACCTAGCCAGTGTCAACGCCAGTGCTGATGATTATCCCAAATGATAGCTTTATGTGTTTTCCCTCATTGAAATCCACTGCAGTCATTCCTAAAGCCTTTTGAATCACCTGATTTTAAAGCATGGTGAATATATTTTTTGTGTGAAAAAAAGGAAAATGTAATTTAATCCCATTCAAATTTGAACAGAATAAAAAAATTCAAAAATACATTTGGGTCTGTCATTTAATTTCTAGCCATCATAACATTTTTGCTGTGTTGTATCATTAATTGTTTAAGATGTCCATACTATCTAAAAAATATATAGCAGTTTAAAATTATTTATTTATAACTAAATGTGTTAAGTTTCTACCTCCACATAAATGGTAGGTACCCTGGAATGTGAGACTTTGCTCTCCAACTATGCATTGCAGTTCCACAAGCAGAATAGATCTGTAATCCATTTACTTTATTGTAAATTTTCTTAAATAAAAATTGAGGAACATAAAATTAATGATGGATCTAATAATCAAGCGAATGTGTGAATATTAATTATAGCTAAACTTTAAGAATGAAATTCTAAGATACTTTTTAAAATTATTTTACATGTTATAACTCATTTAATCTTCATAACAATATTATGTTTGTGAGTACTATTTTATCTCCATTTTACAGATGAAAAAACTGACATATAAAGACCTGAATAACCTCAAGTTCACTTGGTTAAGAAGTAAAGCTAAAAATTCAAACTGAAGTACTCAGGCCTACCCATGTATTGAGGAAGCTTTTAATCAAAATGAAGCTAGCACTATATAAATAAGCATGAGCTTGTAATTAGCCCCACAGTTTTATAAGATATGTGTTTCTTTGTTGTTGTTTTGTTTTGTTTTGTTTTTGAGACAGAGTTTTGCTCTTGTTGCTCAGGCTGTAGTGCGATGGCGCAATCTCGGCTCACCGCAACCTCCGCCTGCCTGGTTCAAGAGATTCTCCTGTCTCAGCCTCCTGAGTAACTGGGATTATAGGCATGTGCCACCGCACCCAGCTAATTTTGTATTTTTAGTAGAGACAGGGTTTCTCCACTTTGGTCGGGCTGGTCTGGAACTCCTGACCTCAGGTGATCTGCCTGCCTGGGCCTCCCAAAGTGGTATTACAGGCGTGAGCCACTTTGCCGGGCTCATAGGTGATATTATCCCATTTTACAATGGAAGAAACTGGAATTCATAGCCAGTCTTCATACAATCTGTAAGCATTGATAATTTATTTAATCTAAGTCTCAATTTCCTCATTTGTAAAATGAAATAACACCAAATATCTCTCAGAGTTTTGGGGAGAATTAATAGAAAATGTATACCTAAAGTGTTTGGCAAGTAACAGGTCCTGCATAAATGGCCTTTTGTTGAAGGTATTATCTAAATCCAAGTGTTTACCCTAAGAGTCTACACTGAAAGCAGTTAGTCTAAACCTACTTTATCAATGTATTAACTTTGTGCAAAGAGGATGCTAAAAAAGGAAAAATGTATACAAATATTTGTGTAATGGATTTAAAGGTAAATTAACGCCCCATTCCATGATTCTTCACTGGAGAGTTAGAATCTTCATCATCTGACAATGATAGATAAGATTATGCAAAATGTGTTTGTTATTTAAATGCAATTTTTATGACCAAGAAAAGGGCAGCAGCTTCTTTTTATCTCTTACGTTCCATGCAAAATGCATTATTTCAGACACAATTCTCAAAAATAAGATACAGTACAGGTTTACTTTGAAAATGACAGTATTAAACTACACCCTGCTTCTCTTTAAATTTTCACCAGTTTCATTAACTGTAAAATGATTTATGTTTTGACTGTAGCACTCTCATCTCGAGTTCATTAATATACTGCTTTAATGTCTTGTGAAACTCATATCAAGCTGATTAAAGCAGGACATAAGTTCAACAGTGTGGAATAGAATTGACGTCATTTTGTCAGATGGTCTCATTGCCTGGAATCAGAAAACAGCCTGAGACACACATTCCAAATTTGGAACGTGTTTCTTTAGTGAGCTAAAGAGCTACACAATAATATACATACTCTTTTTAACAAGCTTATATTTTTTCATTGGCTACACTCTAGTTAGAATGAACAGTTGTTTCTGCCAATCCTCTTGTTTTGCCTTTCCCAACTGCCATTTCTCTTATGAAAATGAGGGAAGATACATACAGCTATCTTTGGGGGTTATATTACCTTTTCTAATTCCATAAAAAAACTTATTAAATTTGTAGTCTTCTTTTTGCTCCCTTTATTCTAATAAAACCATGAATGCTCTCTGTTGTTATGTCAAATACTATTTTTCCCATGATGAATCATAAAGTGGGTGTCATTCAGACTAGCACATCAGTGAACAAAAGTTACCAAAGGGATGCATATTCTTAAACATTTGATAAACTACTTTACTGAAGATCTCTTCAGTGTGAAAAAGTCCAAATGTCACTGCAGAATTCAATGAATATACTCCAGTGGGAGATGATTTGTTGCCAGGGAAAACTTTGAGCATGTTTCTTAAAAAAAAAAAAAAAAAAAAAAAAAAACACATAGTGTACTTAGTGTCTCAGGGATATTAATTCCTTAAATAGCCAAAGTCAGAGACTAAGGAGAAGTGTCATGAGACCTAGGCAGAGACCTATCTAGGCTTTAGGAGTCCAAAGGTTTTACAGTTTAATACATAATTGCTAGGTTCCTCCTAAGGTCTTGAAAGAGTCCAGTGAAAGTTACAGGTCCTTAAGTGGAGGATTGGTTAGTTTCACAGTGATTCTACTTCCTCACCATGGGTAGGCAGAGGTGGGTAAGGTGTTCTGCTATGTAAATCAATATCCTGGGCCGGGCGCGGTGGCTCATGCCTGTAATCCCAGCACTTGGGGAGGCCGAGGCGGTTGGATCACGAGGTCAGGCAATTGAGACCATCCTGCCTAACACGGTGAAACCCCGTCTCTACTAAAAATACAAAAAAATTAACTGGGCGTGGTGGAGGGCGCCTGTAGTCCCAGCTACTCAGTAGGCTGAGGCAGGAGAATGGCGTGAACCCGGGAGGTGGAGCTTGCAGTGAGCCGAAATCATGCCACTGCACTCCAACCTGGGCGACAGAGCAAGACTCTATCTCAAAAATAAGTAAATAAATAAATAAATAAATAAATAAAAATATCCCAAATTTTGATTTCTGGTTTTCAAATATTTCTACTACCTCATATACCAATTTTAAAACTGTCTAAATGTTGGTAAGCATTAAAATTTCAGACTATAATATTTTCATAGAAATATATATCCCTAAGGACTCCAACATCCAGATGCAGAACAATAATGTATATATTTATTCTCTATTTATTTGTATATTTATTTATTTATACCCAAGTGGTAATGTTAAACACTTATTAGGTTCCAGACACTTGTCTTGAAGACTCCATTGAATTATTCCATTTAATTCTCTTGATTTCTCTATTTTATTGTTGAGAAATTGAGTCTTAAACACTTTAGATAATTTGCCTAAGGTCACCAGTGATTCATTGCCAAATTCTGCCAGTCTGATGTCATCCCTTCTCTGGCTCAAAATGCAACACTCTTTCTGTGATATAGAGTAAATAAGAAAAGTCAAACCAGAACTTGCTAGACATTCCTGCTTGTGTGGTAGCTCAAACCATATGTGGTAGTACTGAACATCTTAAGACTTTTAGAACAAAATCCATGGCATTAATGCCTATACCACCAAATAGTGTATCTTAAAAGGAACTCCACCAACTGAGAATTCACTGTGAAAAGCAAGGAATATGCATCTAGATAAGTGAGATGGTGAATCCTCACATACACCCTTGAGAGCTAATCCTTGGGAAGAAAGTAGATTATCTGTCAAACTGAACATGAATGTAAGTGAATTCTTGTAGGCTGGGATATACAGTCAGCTTCTCTGGAAATCCATTTTAAAGGATTCTCAGAAGTGCTCAGAATCCATCTAGGCCCAAGCACTTGGGTCTAGGTCTTCACAGGGTTCAGACTCTAGTCATCTTGCTGCTACCAGGGGCTCCAGGGAGATCCAGATTGGATAGATCCAATCTGGAATCTTCGATGCTGCCACAGGGCAGATCAGGTAGAGCATGGAGGGTCCTTGTAGAACATGGAGCATATGCAAGCAAGGGAGCAGGATGGGCAAGAAAAGAAGAGTGGAAAATATTTTTCCCTCCCAGAACAGGCTTAGGGACTCTTCAAAGACCTTCTGGAGTTATGGCTCACCAAAAGACAGAAGTGCCCTGGGAAGAAAAGGTGTGTTGTGTATATAGGGATTAGAACAGGTTCAGACATGTTGTTAGAGTTCTAGGAAAATGTATGCCCAAACAAATTAAAGTCTCGGTATTGGTATTTTTAAAACATTCTTCAGCACAATGTTTTATTAAAATAAAAATTCAAGTATCTTCTACCTATCAGATTATGGTATAGCTAGAATAAATATGCTTTCAGTAGTGTTTCTGTGCCTCATGCACACATTTTACACTGAGCACTCTGTAGAGCAGTTCTTTACTTTCTTGTCTGTCACACTCACTAGAATGTCAGCTCCTTGAGGGCAGTGCTCAAAAATCCTTCTTACTTGTAGCCACTCTATGCACAAGATTCACTTAGTGTATACTTGTTGAGTTACACACAAGAGAAGTAAGTAGTAAATCAGTAGCGGAAGCAGAATTAGAACCAGGTGCATGGCCTCCTGAGCAGGATTCCTCTCAGAACCTGCAGTAACAACCAGATTACCTCTGGCAATGGTTAGACACAACTGAGAATGCCTGGAGTTCCCTTAGGCATCTAGCATTACCAAATGTGGGAACATTATGTCCCATCTTCTACATAGTTTGGTTTGATTGCAAAGCCTAGAACTTCAGATATATATATTTGATCTACAGTTGGTTTTGTGCCATTTAAGTGTATTTGTTCATGGGATTTTATTTTTCTGGATTACCCCCTTGTTATTAACTATGTATTCTAGTATCTGATCCCTCCCACTCTGCCCCCAGTTATTAATGGCAATGTGGTACAATGCATAAGCCCCATCTGGTGGCCCATTTTTGTTGACCTCATGGAGTCCCTCATTAGAAGTGTTGGTGTTTCCTTACTATTCACAACTGAATCTGAGGAAGGCAAATAATACAAAATTGTTCATTTCCTCGGGCTGAAACAATAGTGCTGCTACAATATAAATAGCCTCTGGATTCATAACTCTATCATAGTGCTTTCCAAGTCATATTATAATGTATGTTAATATAAAAGTTATGATTCTCCCACTGGAATATAGGCATCTTGAAGTCAGGAATCATATTCTATTTACTTTATTGTTTCTAAGCCCTAGCCTAGTGCCGTACCTATGCTATATATGCCATACATGTTTGTTGAGAAAATGAATGTTACTCTTTTGTTCGTTCATACACTGTCATTCAATATTTAAGCCTCTCATAATCTTGTGAATAATTATGTAAGAACACCTGTGACATTTTCTATGCTGAGTGTGACAATGTGCCTGTCTATACCTTCAAGCCTCAATTTTTTACTTCCCAGTATAAAATGCCACTATAATTACATCTCAAGTCTCCCTTTTTTCCCCTTCCCAGCTCCCCATCAAGGATGAATCTGAATATCATGAGAGGGCAGTGGGAAGAGATTGCCTTGGGGTCGGGAATATTGTCTGGCAGCAGTGTGTCCAAGGAAGTGCTCCATAAACCAATATCTCTACTAATAAATTGGCTCAGTCTGCAGGTTTCAGAGCATAGAAAAATGCCACTAAGGCATAGAGGCAGGATGCGAATCTCTATATTGTGGACAATATTTTGGTGAGCTGAAGATGAATTTTGTGAAACATGGGATAAACTCAGAGAGACTGGGGATCTGGAGACAGAAGGTAATATGGTTCATGTTTCAGTACCTTGCAGTGGGATACTGTGCTAACACCCAAAGATGTGGGAGGAAATGTGGCTTTGTAAATGGGTAATGAATAGAGGGGAGAATAATTTTGAGAAACTTGACAGAAAAGGCATAGATTGTCCTGACGAAACTGTTGGTAGAAATATAGATGTTACAGACGCTGATGAGGGCTCAGAAGGAAGCTAGGCGCATGGTAGTGAAAACCTGTATCATCTTGTAGAATACCTAAATGATCACAAACAAACTGCTGGTAGAAATATGGATATTAAAAGTGCTAGTGATGAGGGCCCAGAAGGACATAAGGATCATGAAAGGCAATTTTTGTTATATAGTGGCAGAAAACTGTATTCTACAGTTAAGAGGAAAGTAACATATGCAAGCAATGAACTTGGATATTTAGCTGAGAAGATTTCTGTTTTAGTCCATTCTCCACCTGCTACAAAGAACTGAGACTTGGTACTTTATAAAAGAAAGAGGCTTGATTGACTCATAGTTCAGCATGGCTGGGGAGGCCTCAGGACACTTTCAACCATGGCAGGAGGCAAAGGGAAAGAAAGGCATATCTTACATGGTGGCAGGTGAGCAGAGAGAGAGAAGGAGGAACTGCTAAACACTTGTAAAACCATCAGATCTTGTGAGAACTCACGCACTATCATGAGAACGGCATGGAGGAAACCACCCCCATGATCCAATTACCTCCCACCAGGCCCCTTCCTGGACTTGTGGGGATTACAATTCACGATGAGATTTATGTGGGGGCACAGAGCCAAACCATATCAATTTCCAAGCAAAGTGTTGGAGGTGGGGCCTGGTTTCTCCTTGCTGCTTATAGTAAAATGTGAGAAGAAAGAGATAAGTTGGAGGAGAAACTGTTCAGCAAAAAAGAAACAGTACTTGATGATTTGAAAAATTCTCAGCTTATTCAAATTGCAAAATAAGCTAAATTAGGAGATTAACCCTCAGGAAAGTGGGACAGCCAAGGGTGTGGCTGGACAACTTTTTGTTAGTGTCTCTGACAACCAAAAGGTCAGATTATTTATTCACACAGAGGCCTTTTTGAATATGTGAAATGTATGACTCATGGATCCCCTTAGCTATCTTAGCAGAAGTCAGGACTAGAGATGGGATTTTTCAGGAAAGATTTGTGTAGGAGCCTCTTGTCTAACAGTAAATTCTCACAAAATATGCCAGAGACCTACATAGTTTTTAAGAATTTTATACCAGCAGCAACGTTGCTGGCTTGCCCTGAAAGAGACAGACAGAGGGCAAAATGAAAGAAGGGAAGGGTGACTCTGAGCAGGGAGCCTTGGGCCCAGATAATGGAGCCTGGAGCCACCAAGGATGAATCTAAGGCTGTAAAAACTAATGGAGTTTGCCCAGTATACTTGGACTTCTGTATTTCTTAGGGACAGTAACTCCATATTTCCTTCAATCTCTCCGTTTTTGAACTGCAATATTGATAAAGTTTATCTTATGCATGCTCCACCGTTATATTTTGGGAGCAGATAACTCACTTTTTAGATTCATAGGTCCATATGTAGAGAGCTTTTACCCCAGACAGATTATACCCAGAGTCTTACCCATATCTGATTTTCATGATTGGATGATAAACTTCTGAGCTGACGAGAGCTAGAAAAGGTTTTGGATTGGAGTTGTTACCAAAATGGGTTGGGACTTTTGGAGACCTTGAGATGAGGTGAATGTATTTTGCATCGATGTGTGGATTGACTGAGAAAATGCTGCAGATTTTATTTAGCATGGGCCTGGCTCATGGAAAGCACTATTTGAATCATGTTTTTTATTTATTCATTCAGCAAATTTACTGAGGATATATTATGTGCCAGGCACTGTTTTATATGCTGAGGAAAAAGCAGCTTTCAAAGAGTTAAAAATCCCTGCCTTTGTGGAAATTACATTTTATTGGAAAGGTTATGTGTTCAACAAGATAATCAAGCAAAACTGTTTTGTATACTGGCTAAAAACACATGTGCAGGAGAAACACAGAGAAAGGGAACACTGGTGATAGATGGAAGCGTGTTTGTTTGCAGATGACCATAGTCTAGTACTGAGGGAAATGCAGATGATGCAAGAGAAAGAAAGGAGTTGTATCTTTGTGTCAGGTGAGGGGGACTGTGATCCACTACATAAGCATGGGGACTGATCTTAGATAGCTAACATACATGGCTTGTCTGTAGTTAGGAGACAAGGTGAAGGACATGGGACAGAAGCAGATGGGTAGGTATATGTGGTCTGCGAGCATGTGCAAGTTCTGTTTTAATGTATTCTATTTCCTAGGTGAACAGTTTGCTAGATCATCAGCTGAGAGTTAAAACTGGAAGGAAATGTTCAATTTTGGAAGAATAATACAAAAGAATCATCCAGAAGACAGGAACGGTGCTTAGTCTAGACGGAGGAAAATAAAGGTTGTCAGTCAATATAATCAGGCCCATTTTGTAATCATGAATTTAAAGTGAGATCAATCCACATTGTTATTGTTTTTCTCCAACTACTTTTGGCCATGTGGATGTACATATGAGATAGGCAGATATATTGATTAACCAGGGTTATACTCTAGCCAAAGTAATTCAAAAAGGAGAGAGACTGGAAAGAGAGATGGCGATGTATACAAAGGAGTGATCATAACGTCTGAGCATAGAATTGAAGCTGGGCATAGAGAGAAGTGAGAACATGTATGAGGTAAGACACGATGAGAAGTTGGCCCTGCTTCTCATTGTTGGTCCTGCTGGGGTCAAAAAGTTGTTGGAATTGAAGTACCAAAAGGAACAAACTGAAACAGGATGAGGTACATGAGGAGTGGTATGTTTGCTTTTGAAATGCACTTATTGATAATCACAAAGTCAAGAGCATGACCCTAGCTGTGAGTGGCTGAGGTAGGGCAGATGACAAGGTCATTGCAGAAGAAGTCCAGGTGCTGAGAGGCCAGGACATTGGAAGGATCATCTACATGGATTTAAAGAAGAGTATGGAGTTTGATTAAGGAAGGGCTTATCAATAAAGGTATAGTTTTTGTTTTGTGTTTTTGTTTTTTAATAAAGGCATCAAACACTGTATGGCAAAGTGTGACTGACTTATCTTTCATACTTTCCATTTATAAGTACTACAGTCCCAAAACCAAAAGACAGTTTTGAATTTATGTGCCTTATATTGTAGAAGTGACTGCTGGATGATATCATTAATAATAAAGGCACCACCGTTGAATTTGTAAGCTCTTTCTAGATATTTAAATTCCCAGAGCTTTGCACAAGGCCAGGAAACAAATAGTTGCTCAATAAATACGTGCTGGCTTAAAATAGCTGTATATGACATTTAAAGTCACAACTTTAGCTCATGTTGTCTAATGTTAACTACATCTTAAGAAAGTCAGCTCTAGGACCTTGATTTAACATCACTCATTTGCATAATATAATGTACATACTTAATATTTCCCTGTTACTTGTATTTCAACCAGCCAGAGTGGTTAATAATATATTATCCAGCTAGAGTAGCCATTTGCCAGTCTTATGAGGTAAAAGATCACAAATTTAGTCATGCCATATTTTAACAAACATAGATCACTAATGTTTAATTGCAGAAACATTTTTCTTACCTTAAATAAATTTGACGACTATCCATGCTTCATAAAATACATCTGAATGCATCCCCCCTGAACCATGCAATATTTTTTAAATACATTATATCTTGTGAAAATGAAAATACCCAAACTTGTGCAAGGATACAAAAAAAATTATTGAGGAATAAGGGAGACCATCTTTTATATCGTATTATTCTGTATTTTTTAATGGAATATACCAACAGCGTTTACAAAAATTTTGAATGAGGAACCAAAGTTCAAAGAGAAACTATCTACAAAAGAAAAAAGTTACAAAAGAAAAAAGTTACTTTGCTTAAAAGAAGAATTCAAGTTAAGTCTCTTTTGGGGCACTCACTTCTATTCCATGTCTACATTTTATGGCATGCCCACCTTGACCAACTCTCTTTCCAAATTGAAAAAATTGCCACTTTTTATGCTATAACCAGTGAAAGGCTATTTATTCTTTGTCATTCTTTCCTAGATAAGGGAATGATAAGGAAATTTGTACAAAACATACCTGTGCTTGTGGTTACCTTTAATGAAAAGACAATGGAAATGCCAATGTTTTCACACAGGTAGATACAGCAGTATTGGAAATGTGCTATTTCTTAATCTGGGTGGTGGATATATATATATGTTTTATTATTATGCTTAAAAATGTATTATTCATTACAAATTTTTTAAATATATGAAACGTTTAATAATAAAAAGTTATAAAAAGCAAAGATAGTCTAGATATAACCCTATTTATTATAGATCAAAGAGGAAAGTTGTCAACCAAAATAGCACAAGGGCTTATTTTTACTAGCATGTGATAAGATGTCTGTCCCATCTGTTTCAATATTTCAGACAAATATAGGCACATGCTGCTTTGCTTTTAAATTAATTGGTATAAAAATGTACTGTTTTAGCCTTCAGGAATGGACATGGATCCCCCTACCCTAGCCAAGTATAAACTGTCCTCCCTCCACATGAAATGCTCTGTCTGGTCTCTCCATCCTCACCACTCTAACTTAAAACTATGTTGTTGATGTGGTTAGGCCTTGTGTCCCCACCCAAATCTCATCTGTAATCCCTATAATTTCCATAATCCCCATTTGTTAAGAAAGAGATCAGGTGGAAGTAATTGAATCATGGGGGGCAATTTCCGCCAGGCTGTTCTCATGTTAGTGAGTGAGTTCTCACTAGATCTGATGGTTTTATAAGGAGTTCTTTGCCCTCTGCTCAGAGCTTCTCTATCCTGCCACCTTGTGAAGAAGGTGCCTTGCTTCCCCTTTACCTTCTACTACAACTATAAGTTTCCTGAGGCCTCCCCAGCCATGCTGAACTGTTTTCTTCAGACCTCTTTCCTTTATAAATTACCCAGTCTCAGGTAGTTCTTTACAGCAGTGTGAAAATGGACTAATACAGTTGTGAAGATTTTGACACAGCCTTCATTCATATAATGAGCATTTGTTGAATACCTTCTATTGGTAGGAAACTATAAGTTTTGAGATCACTTGTATGTAAATAATCCACTTTGAGTTTTACAGTATATGATCTCTTTTAGTAGTCAACTGGTTCCCACAGAGCAAGAGGACAATTGAAATACATCCTGAGAACAGCTAGTGAAAAGAAACAAGAACAAAGTTGACATGACTGTCTCAAATAAGTCATTTCCTTTGTGGGGCAAACACTTAATTTCTAAAAAATGGTCTGCACATTGCACATTCTTCTTAATCAATGTAAATAATAATTCTTCCCCAGTAATGGAAAAATCCACATCTCTCAGAAGGTCTCGGTGCTCTGTCAATGCCAGTTCTTTTGAATTGACCACCCAAGAAACAGACACTGGCTTCCTGGTCAGGTGTCACAGTCAGACCCTAATATAAAATAAAGGCCCCAGAGGACAGCTGTTGTGCTCATTCATACCCTAACGAGGACACAATGCCATTAGTCTATGAAGTGGGCAAGGGTTGGAACAGCAAGGCTTGGAACAGAAAATAAATGAAGACTCTACTGCCTCCACCTCCCATACAAATACCTTCCTAGTAGGCTTTTCTGAAGCAAAGTGCTGGCCCTGTAGGCATTTAAATATGTCAGCACACAGTCACTCCTCTGTGGTCGATGTAACTTAAGAAAGTATCAAAGACAAGTCAACCACTTTGCTTGGGATAAACAACACCAGGCACTTCTACATAGGGAGAAATTATTTCCCTGCTCTTCCACTTTAGGGCATTCAATGACTGTAAACGTCCATCTGTTGCCCTTTCACTTCAATAAACAATTTCTGTGTTTCCATCTTGTAAGGAGTCATTCAATGTGTAAAGCCATTGTGATGTTTCACATTCATCGGTCAAATGCCATTAACTGCTGCTACCTAAATATGACTTATCAGAGAAGGACAGTCCATTATTTCCCTTATGTCAGGCAGAAAATGAGCTTCTCCACCCCAAAATCTACTTCTTTGCTGAATACCCAGATATATCATACAAAGAATGATAGAGTAGGGGTAGTAGGATGAGTAGGAATTTCTGAGGCAAGTGAAGAGAGGGAGACATAAAAAGGATGGAAATACCTCTTTCTCCTGTTACAACCATCACTCCACTCCTTCCTTTCAATATTTGTTTTAATACAGAGGTGTCCTGGTTGCTGGTGGCAACCCTCATTTGTGACACAGAGATGGCACACAGAATATCTTCCCTCAGTGGTCCCATGGGCACAACACCAGATTGCCATGCATATTGATTTTTCTCTCATCCCATCGAGACATCACAGCTGCCCCCTCAGAGCGTAGGTGGAGGCAAAGCCTCACTCCTGAGTAGGACAAATGTATGTTCACAGCCCTACTCTTGGAACAACTCCCATGCTGCTTTGAGCCTTTTCCATTTGCTCCTTCTGGGGTTGAGAAAATGAAAGCAAAATCCTCAGAGGACCTTAGATAGGTCTGAAGAATAAAAAATAAAACAACTGAGCTAAAACCAGCTCAATAATTTCTCCGTGCTTTGCATTCTCCCTCTCTGAAACTACAGTTGCAGAAGATAAAGGCTGAGAACAAGAAAATTGAATTTGGTTTTGATGTTTAAAGGAAGTGGATGCATCTGAATTTAAGTGGTAAATCACTATGATATTTTGATGAGGTGATTAAATTATCTGGAACTGCTTACATGATTAGTGTTCTATCACATCAAGTCTGGGTTCTGTGGTTACATGCATGTCACGTGTGCTCTGGCATTTCTGTTCACAGCTGGTACAAACTGCAATTTCTCTGTCTGTATTTGAAGATCAAAATCAGAAGCACAGGCAGGGAATATGGTGACACACAGTACTAATTGTACAAATGTTTTAACATATGTAGGGCCACAAAGTCACAATGGTGCTTGCACCTTAGATTACTGGTCAAATATCCTGAAATTAGGTTTGGGTGGTTTTATCCTGATTAGAAGGGATCTTGAGAGGTCTCCTAATTTTTCTTCTCACTCTGCTCTCCCTAACCCTAACCCTAACCCAAACATACCTGATATGATTTGGCTCTGTGTCCCCAACCAAATCTCACCTTGAATTACAACTCCCACAATCCCCATGTGTCTTGGAGGAACCCAGTGGAAGGTGATTGAATTACGGGGGCAGGTCTTTCCCATCCTGTTCTCTTAGTGAATGGGTCTCATGTGATCTGATGGTCTTACAAAATGGGAGTTTGCCTGCACAAGCTCTCTCTTTGCCTGCCACCATCCAAGTAAGACGTGACTTGCTCTTCCTTGCCTTCTGCCATGATTCTGAGGCTTCCCCAGCCACATGGAACTATGAGTTCTCCATTAAACCTCTTTCCTTTGTAAATTGCCCAGTCTTAGGCTTATCTTTCTCAGCAGTGTGAAAACAAACTAATAAAATACCCATCAAGAAAATTTTTCATCTTATCAAACACAACTCTCTTGGCATATCTTGGGCTTTGATCTGTTGATAAATGAAACATAAGTGAAGTAAATGACTACCTGTTGGGGCTTCAGGGGCAGTTTCTGTGCATTGCCTCCACTCACCATTTCACATACACATAGATACACATGTGTACATGCATAGAGTCACACAGAGGCAGTCTTACTAGGCTGTTTGGCATATGAAATTCATGTGGCAACAGTAATAGACTCTACTTCTAATTCCAAGGCTTAACCTCCAAATACTCCTGAGAAGGGCAAATTTACATGGACTGATTCAAGATTCTTTCACAAGAATGGTTTTCATAGAAAGAAGGCGTTAATGTAATTATGGAATAAAGAGAAAATGTAACAGAGAAGATAAAAGTTGCCTATTTCCCAGTTTTGCAGGATATATTCAGCTTCAGGGAATTATGATTAAGTCACATATTTAGATTTAGTTTATGTCATTTAATGAAATATGCTGCTTTTAAGGATTATGGGACAAAGATGTCTAATGTTCATTTTTTATTGACTTTATGTCCTTCAAATTAACTTTGTCCAAAGCAAACACCTGAATATATTTTGATTTTACTAAAATTGTAAAAGCAATTCAGTTTAAGGTTTATGTGAATGTATGTTCTGAAATTCTATAAAATGCCTCATAGGGATAGTACTGTAGGTCATGCTCTCAGATTTTGGCATCTCATTGCCTTGTTGAAGTTTAGTTCAACAGCTATAATCTATTACAAAGTGTGACATTTTGCTTTGTTAATTGTCACCAATCTCCTCATTTCTTTTGGAGCTTCTGCACTTACTGAGTCAAGAAAGAGCCCTAATGTAAATGACGAGTTAATGGGTGCAGCACACCAACATGGCACATGTATACATATGTAACAAAGCTGCATGTTGTGCACATGTACCCTAGAACTTAAAGTAAAAAAAAAATAAATAAGAAAGAGCTTCTGCACTTACTGAGTCAGGAAAGAGTAAGGAAAGGAAGGAAATATCTTTGTGTAGCACTGAACAGAAGCCATTTTAAGAAAATTTTGCTAAATATGGTATTTTGGGGAGATGAGTGACTTTACTAATTTGTTCAGAGTTACCTTTCCCATTCTCAAATATTTTTGTTCTACTTACCTGTGAATGCTTAAAAAGACTAGTACAAAGTATAGTCCCACAGTTAGCTAAGACCTTACAGGCTTAACTACAAAAGAACCATGGAGATTTTCTTAATAAAACACTTCCCATTTGAGCCATAGGTTCACAGGATAAATATATATATATATATATCACTGAATGTCTTAAAACCATGAATTGACCTTAAGGCTTTCAGCTTCCCTTTTCCATGATGGAACTTTTTAATCTTTTTTATTCAGACACCTGGTGGAAAAACATAGTAATGAACGAATGATTAGTTTACCTGTTGGGGGCAAGAGAATGGAGGTTAAAATGCTTGGTGCTAAGTTTTTATTCTTTGTTTGTTTTAAAATTCATGGAAGCTCTAAATCCTCTCACAGTCTATAAATAGTCCTAGTAAAGAATGCCAAGGGTAGAAATGGATTTCTCTACATGGAAGCTGGATGGCATTTGATCTCTTTAAATATACAATGATCTCACACCTCTTTCAAAGGTATATCTAATTCCGTACATCTTTTGCAACAGTGTCTCCAGAAAATGGCCAGTAAAATATTTAGAAATGCATTCATTTAATTCTTATTTTGAAGCATAATGAATACTATCATTGAAAAATAAACTAAAAAGCCAATATTGTTTTGTTACTTACTATGTGTAAAACATGTATTTCATTATTTCATTTAATCCTCCGACCACTGAAGATCTAGGTTTTATTATTTTTCTCATCTTTCTAAGTAACTCAAAGGATGGAGATAAACTTATCCAAAGTCACAGAACTTAAAAGAAGTCAAGGATATGATCCACACAGTCCAACTCCAAATCAAAAGCATAGCCAGACATATAAGCACAGAACCAAATAGTCCACATTTTTGTGTAGCTAGAGAATATAATTTGTTCTCTAATAAATGCAATATATTAAAATTTTATGGAATTATAACATGTATGTGTATCTATATATGTATCTATATGTGTATAATTATATGTATATGTATATGCATATGTATGTGTGTGTTTATCAGGTTACACCAGAAAAAGAGTTTTCTGAATTTAAAATCCTATTCAGAAACATGAAAGACTTAAGTGATCATGACATTTTATCTTCTGTTAGTTGATTTTTCATCTTTCTAGCAATCGATAGTACTTGGTGATGACTTCGAACCTAAGTCTTTCTTGACAGGGAAGAAAAGAAAAAGGTTTTTATGAAGAGACTATTAGAATTTATTGGTGTGTTCAACGATTTAACAGGACATTTAACTTGTAGTATCATGGCACAATTTGCACAAATCTCATATAAGTTTAGCTCATTTATCTCCATAGTCAATCCATTAACTTGATGTTAATGTAACATTACATTTAACTTGAGTTACTCTTTTTCTCTGAAATGCCAACTTCTGATCTTGTTTACATACTAGTATGTAAACTCTGTTTAGGTGATCAGAAAACTACACAGAGATAATGATGTTTCCAAAGCTGGTCACTGTTATTTACTTTTGTCATAATGTTCTGCCTATTATGTCAGTCAGAAAAAGTAAGTGAATCAGAATTCACTTATCTATTAAAATTAGTTTTCAGGAAAGTATTATACAATGAGATTTAACTTCCACAATTCTCATACTCTTAACCCCTTTAGGCTCTGTATGTAACTAACTAGATATTAGCCAATGATCACCCTTTGTTTTATAAAATCTAGATATTGCAGGTATTAAAAGTATTATGCTGATGATTTGATCTACTGAAGTCAAATATACAGTGTTTTTAAAGATTATTATGAAAGCAGTCACAGAAGCCAATTATTCACCCTTGTTTAGAAGTGCCTTCTCTTCATCTACACAGCTAACTATTCAATTACATTTATGCAGATTTCCATTCTGTTCCACTTCTGTAGCATGGCATGGAACTCCAACTAATTTCAGTCCAAAGGTAACCTAGGTAGTCATAGCACATATTTGACCTAGAAAAGTCAGTAAGTTTTAGAAAATAGAATGCAGTTGGAATGTAGTCTTTTTTATTATTATACTTTAAGTTCCAGGGTACATGTGCATAGCATGCAGGTTTGTTACATATGTATACTTGTGCCATGTTGGTGTGCTGCACCCATCAACTCTTCAGCACCCATCAACTCGTCATTTACATCAGGTGTAACTCCCAGTGCAATCTCTCCCCCCTCCTCCCTCCCCATGATAGGCCCCGGTGTGTGAGTTCCCCTTCCAGAGTCCAAGTGATCTCATTGTTCAGTTCCCACCTATGAGTGAGAACATGCAGTGTTTGGTTTTCTGTTCTTGCGATAGTTTGCTGAGAATGATG
>NW_012120821.1:1938177-1957229 GCF_000951035.1 Colobus angolensis palliatus | reverse complement strand
TGAGAGAGGGCATCCCTGTCTTGTGCCAGTTTTCAAAGGGAATTTTTCCAGTTTTTGCCCATTCAGTATGATATTGGCTGTGGGTTTGTCGTAAATAGCTCTTACTATTTTGAGGTATGTTCCATCAATACCGAATTTATTGAGCGTTTTTAGCATGAAGGGCTGCTGAATTTTGTCAAAGGCCTTTTCTGCATCTATTGAGATAATCATGTGGTTTTTGTCTTTGGTTCTGTTTATATGCTGGATTATGTTTATTGATTTGCGTATGTTGAA
This sequence comes from Colobus angolensis palliatus, assembly GCF_000951035.1. Lineage (NCBI taxonomy): Eukaryota > Metazoa > Chordata > Mammalia > Primates > Cercopithecidae > Colobus > Colobus angolensis. The sequence goes on along the minus strand of NW_012120821.1, from coordinate 1,956,956 downwards.
CCAGCCTTGCATTCCAGGGATGAAGCCCACTTGATCATGGAATGTAGTCTTTAGATGCTATTACTGCCTATAACTTCTTCAGTGACCTTGGGAAAAATTACCTAACTGCTGGTATGTAAATCCACAGATGTACTTAAAGTAATTGACTAATGACCAAAAAAAAAAAAAGATTTTTCTGACTATACGTCAGTGCTCATAGCAGCATTATTCAACAGCCAAAAGGTGAAAACAACCCAAGTATCTATTGATAGATAAGTGGATACACAATATGGTGTGTGTGTGTGTGTGTGTGTGTGTGTGTGTGTGTACGATGACATATTATTCATCCATAAGAAGGAATGAAGTTCTTATATATACAACAGCATGGATGAACCTTGAAAACATAATGTCAAGTAAAATAAACCAGATACAAAAGGATAAATAATGTATAATTCCAATTATATTATATATTTGGATTAAGCAAATTCATTGAGACAGGAAGTAGATTTGAGGTTGCCAGGGGCTGAAGAGATGGGAAATGGGAAATTAATGCTTAATAGGTACGGAGCTTTTGTTTGGAATGGTTAAAAACTTTTGGAAATAGACAATAGTGATGGTTGTATAATATTATGGATGTAAATAATGTCACTGAATTTTATTCTTTAAAATGCCTCAAATGTCAAATTTAAAGTTACACATATTTAACTATAATTTTTAAAAATAATAATATAATATGCCAAAAGACATTGAATTGTATACTTTAAATGGGTGAGTTGCATGGTATGTGAATTATATTTTATAAAAGCTGTCAAAAACAAACCAACAAAATGGATTTTCCTTAGGTTCAGTTGGACATAAATAGTTGTGAAAGGATCTTCATGGAGAGCTTAATGTGATATCCAAGTGATTGCTGACACTATCATAGTCCTAGGACTACTTTGGTTTGCTTCTGACTCTTTTCCTGCTGGGCAAAATTTATATTCTTATGGTATTTTCATTTCTACCCTATAGTTGGGTCCCTTCTGAGAAGACAGACATGACCTAAGGGCTTAACATCGACTACATTGCTAAGCTTTTGGCACTATCAGTGGTAAAAGCTAAATATTCCTTAACTTTTGGTACTATCCATGTTATACTTTATAACAGGAATTGACTTGATATTAAAATTGACTTAGTACTATCGGTGTTAAAAGCTCTATATTCCTAAGCTTTTGGTACTATCAGTGTTAAGAGTATAACATGATAAACTGTAGCTGAAATGTATTTATAGAATGATAAATTATCCACATAGTACCAAAAGCTTAGGAATTGACGTGGTATTGAAACCTAATTTCTCTGTGGATGTGGCTGCACTAAGCTAAGGATAGCATTGCTCAACTTTGCCTGCCTTTCACCTTAGCTACTCAAACATCACTTCAGATCACAGACAGGGCTGACCACCATAACTGAACCTTGACAGCATTAATTATTAGATTGTTTTCAGGCCTTTCCATTTCCCTCTTAACTGAAATGTTCCTGGATACCTTAGAATCTCATAGCTTCAGCTATTTTCTTTTCACTAAACAAAGAAAAATTCCAGATCTATTAAATCTAATTTTATATTTTGCAAGTTTAGACTCAAATTTGATCCCACATTCGAAATTATTCAGTAATCCATCGTTGTTTCTAAGTAAATGATATCTATTTTGTTATACTACTTCTATACCATGTAACTACAATAACACTCTCATGGTGTTCATTGCATTGTGCAATTTTTAGTATATTTGTCAGTCTCCCCTAGTAAGCTATGAACTTCACAGTGGCAGAGACCATGTGCCATTTACCTTCTCACTTCAACCAGAGTGCCTGTTCTATTATAGATGTACCAAAAAAAGCTTGCTAATTGAATCAGCAAATCAAAAAAAATACATCAATGTATGAATGGCATAGAAATAAACCAGTAAATAAAATAAATTATTTACTGATTATAACAGGGCACTTTAGTAAAAAAAAAAAAAAAAAAGTACAGTTTGTGACTAGTTATTCAGTGGGACAGTCTGCCTGTGTAGTGATGGATATATATATTTCCCCTATACCCTTCGTAGCTTCTGTTGTGCCCCTTCCTTCCTGGTTGTGTAATCACTGTCCAAAAGTTTTAGTCTTATTAAAGATGAGCTAGGCATTGTATTTCAAAATAAGCATAATTTCCTGCCAGCAGGATGACAAAAATATATTGAAGACCTGGTTCACTACTCATTCCAGTTCCAAAGTGCTCCCTGGTTTCCTTACCCACCTGAACCATGACTCAGTTGATGTGTCATTAAAAACACATCAGGAAAAGAGGAATACAGAGCTTATAAAAGAATATCTATTCATGGTGGGACACAGTAACTCTTTTCTGAGAAATAATATATATTAAATATTATGTGCTCCAGGTTTTTGACCCACTCAATTCCAACAGAAAATCTGTATAAGTTTTTAATCTTATAGCTTATACACTCACTAATGCCAAGTGCTGAAATGCACACAAAGATTGCAAAGCATATGAATGAACTGTAGCTGAAATATATTTATAGAATGATAAATTATCCACATTAAATTTAGACAGCGGAAGGGAAGTCTCTCAGGGATCTACAGATTTTCAATTTCATATGAACATTTTTGTTTGATTCTGAAGTCTGGCTGTTCCATTTAAGGTAGCTATTTTTACATCGTGGCATTTCCCCTGCATTATTTTTGTTCTAAAATCTTGAATAAGGATACTAAGCACTATTAGAGACTATTAATTTTAACAATTTCTGAATAAATAAAATGTAATACTTGGAATATTGATGTCTTCATATAATAATTCTGTAGATTTAACTTTAGATGCTTGTATATTATTCAGTCATTCGATCAAAATGCCTTTATTAAATATTTGTCGAGACTTTCCTATGAACCAAACACTGTGTCAATTGTTAAGGACATAGAGATAATGGACATAGTTTTGTCCCGAGAGAACTCTGGTGGGAGACAGACAAGTAAATATATTTGATTAGCAAAGAGATAATCACAGGGGCTATAGTAACACTTAGGAATATACCTAACTCAGCCTGTAGATCATGGATGACTTCTGGGAGGAGGTGACAAGTAGAAATTAGGAACAGAGAAGAAAACAAAGACATTCTGAGAAAAGCCCAGAGAAATGCAGCAAAGAGCAAAGAGTTTTATTCCCTAAAGGCAGAGTGCTGAGCCTCTTTGACGCATAAGAGGTCCTTATATTTAAAGCGTTAATTAACCAGCTGACATGTCTGTGCTTCAGCACTACTTCTTTCCCGTGTTACCAGAAACCACTTGCCTTTTTAAATTTTTCGTGAGATTCTTAATCATAATGTGTTTTGATTATGATTGAACGTGAGTCTAATATGAGTTTATGACATGCTTGTCTACTCACCATAGGTTAGCTGTTCATTCCGGAAGGGTCTCCTAGTCAGTGGAGCCTAATAGTTTGAAGCAAGAAAAACATTTTCCAAGAAGAGAGCTTTACAACTTAACAAAAGTGTGCTTACTCCATTAATTCATTTGTTTTGTATTAGGTATTATTAGGTATCTTGTATATTAGGTATTATTAGTTGTAATACTCACTTTAAAAATGATCAAACAGAAACTCATAAATGTTTCTGTCAGGAGACAGATGATCAGGAGACAGATGACATACTCAAACTAGGTAATTGAGGATCGTTTAATATAACAACTACTTATACAGTGTGAACAAGGTTTAGAATGACTGACAGGGGATGATGTGCTACCCTGAGCAGAGAGCCGTTACCACCCTAGGCTTGTATATTAGTGTCCTATTGCCTCTGTAACAAATTACCCCAAACTTTGTGACTTAAATAACACACATTTCTCATCACACAGCCCTGGAAGTCAGAAGTCTGAAACCAGTTTCACTGTGCTAAAGTCAAGATATCCACAGGGTGGAGTTCCTTCTGGAAGCTCTAGTGGGAGAAGCTATGTCCTTTCCTTTTCTGGCTTCCAGAGGCTGTCCTCATTCCTCAGTTCATGTCTTCCCATTGTATCACTTTTTCTCACCTGATTCCAGTCTGTTTTTGACTGTCTTGTCTCCCTCTTAGAAACACCCTTGTGATTATATTTAGCACCCAGCCAAATAATCCAGGATAATCTCATCCCAAGATCTTTAACTTAAACCCATCTACAAAGTCCTTTTTTCATATGAGGTAACATTCCCAAGTTCTGAGGATTATGACATGGGTATCCTTAGGGGCTACTATTCAGCCTACCACAGCCTGAGCGGCAAAGGGAATGCAACAATTATCAGAACCCAGAAAGAACTGTATAGGAAAGGTACCTGGCATGAAATGTGGACTTTTAATATAAAGCAACACAGCCAACTACTTCCTGATCCTACTGAATCTACTTCTCATCAGCAATGAGACTGGATTTTTTTCAGTTCTTTCAGATTACCATATCTACCCAAGAATTACTTGTCTTCCTTCCTAAACCTAGATCTCATGTTCAGCCATTTTAGTATTGAACTCATCAGAAGTTTAGAATGTTTTATATTCTTAAATTTCTGTCATTTCAACTTTCTACTATTCAACTCCGATTAAACCCATTATGTTATTCAACCACCACTGTCCTCAAACCACAATATATATTTAAACCATGCCTCTAAAAGAGTCCCTATTCTAAAGAAACTTCAACTGGTTACCTTCTTCAGCTGCATTATCCCATCTTTTTTCTTTAGATAATAAATATTTCTCAACCACTTCCAACTGACTTCTTATTTCAACATTCTTCAACCAGCTCCTTTAAGGTGTTTAAGGACCTTCAAATCACCCAAACTGCCTTTCCTTTGTATATTATCATAAGTTGGCACTTTCTGAATAATTATTTGCTCTCTTCTACTTTGATGTCTCTATTATGCATTCTACTGCTTCCTTCTCCCTGTTCCATGAAGGCAATTTTTGTACCTATATTCCTTATCCTCTTCTGCAATTGCTCCGGTTTGTTAATCTCATCTATAATCATAGCTTCATAACTATCTGTCTACAAATGGTTCCCAAATGTATATCCCTGGCTTAGCCCCTCTTGAATTTCCCAGTTTCTAATGCCTATCTCCTCTAGGGGCTTTACCGGTAATAAAAATGAGCATACCTAAACTCAGATCCTGAATTCCTCCTAAAACCTTCTGTCTTTCCATTTTCAGTTAGTGGCATCACCAGTCTGCTATCCAGAAAAGCTCAGAACCTCGTGTTGATCTTTGACTTCTGCACACTTCTATCTCTCACTCCATAGTTCCGTGAATTAGAACTCTCCAGTATCTGTGTGATCATCACTCCCCTTTTGGGTTTCAGTGCCCCTTTTATCTATTATCTCGCTCTCATGATAATGTGTTAACTCCTCTCCCAGCCCCTCTTGTGGCTTCTCTCCAGCTAAATCTAACAGACTGTTGCTGAAGAGAACTTTTGATCAGTGTATCACTGTAATTAGGTTAGATCTCTACTCAGAAATCATCAGTTGTGTACATATCACACTTTAAAAAATAATATCAAGTGCTCTGTAAATGGCAGATGTTACCACCTTTGATGTAACCATTGCACTAGGCCTTCATCATACATTCCCCTCCTAAATGTCCCAAACTTCCTCCATCCTTTCTCCAACCTAACTTTTGTTCATGATTCTTACAAAAGAAATTTTATTTTACCTCACAGCTATTTACATTTCATTTTGAAATGTAAATACCATCTACATTTCAATGTCATCTTTTCCATGAAGACTGCACTGATTTCACCAGCCAAATGTATTTCATACTGTGGGGCCTCCTTAATACTTTTGGAATATTTCTCCTCTAGCACAAATCACATCTTCCATTGCCTTGTTTCCTTGACTAGATTCTGAGCATTTTTAGGATACAACCAAGTGTTCAAATTTTTATCCTCATTCTAAGCACCTAAAGTGACATTGCTTTGCCCAATTATATAGATACTTAATAAATATTTATCACCTGGAATTGTTATTGAACTAATTCAGTTCACCTTGGGCTTGCCACGTGGTCATTTCCTTTATCACTTAATTTACCAGAAGTGGCTTATGATTTTCTTTAACTTCTCATAGAAATAAGATAGGCATACTGCTCCAAAACTATACTAGATGGGAATTGATATAAAACTAATTATCATTATTCATGGTAGTTATGCCCTATAAAGGTGCCACAACCACTGAATTAGCAAATACTGAACTATTGCTCTTAGAAAAAATTGCAGGGTGAGTATCTGCATCTCTCTTCCTGTGAGAATCTGCAGGGTGAATATCTCCATCTCTCTTCTTGTGAGTATCTGGTCACAAAATTTTCATCAAGAGACCAATACAGTTTCTTGTTTTATATGTGGTTCTACTTAAAGATGCCTGACTTAATGTCTATTGTTGATTCATTAACATAGGACTCTTGTCCAAAAGCACTATAACTCACATCTGAAAGAAGCTTATCTAGAACACATATATTCTCCTTGAGGCACACCACAGCCTTCTGGTGCTTAAGAACACCAGAAATCACTTCAGCACTATGCTGGGGAGACATTTTAAAAATCAAAATTACCAATGATAATGCAAAAATGTGAAAAACATAGCACTAAATATACATTACTGCAAAAGTACATCTGTTTACAGTATGAGCTGAAACAAGAAAGCAAAGCATCATCTCCTTCAACTTCAGCTGGAAATGTGTGTGTCAGGCTACTCACATATCTCTCTGCTCTGCACATGTCAGTGACTGACCACAAAAGCACTGTGAATTTTTATTTTGGGGTTACAAATAGACTTTAGTGAGTAGGCAAATTAGCAAATATGGAATAAACAAATAATGAGTATCAATTGTATGTGCCTCTGTGGCATGTTGCTACGGTAATGGTTCCCCAAAAAGTCTTGCTTGCCTGTATTCCTATCCTTGTGTAATCCCCTCCCATGTGGATACTGACTTTGGTCATGTGACTTGCATTGGTCAATAAGCCATTAGTAAATACAAAGCAATCAGGGGTTTGAAGTGCATCTGTGCATTAGGCCTTGAAGTCTTGGAATGCTGCTGCCATGAGAAGAAGCTGGGAATATTGGGTTAAAGAGGCACAGTCCAGCAGACAGCTAGCATTCACAAGACATGTGAGTGAGACCATCTTAGACCACTTAGCCATGGCCAAGGCACAAGTTGACTGCAGCCACAAAAGTGATTCCAAGCCACTCAATTAGAAAACTGCTGAGCTCACAGCATCCCAAATCGCTGAGCCACAGATTGTGAACAAACAAAACAGTGGTCTTAAGCCACTACACATTGGAGTAATTTGTTACAAAGCAATAAATACCTTATACAACCTCCATATTCCTCACCTATAATTTTATCACTTAAAAAAACTTCTGTGCTTCAAAGAACCCTGCAGTTTCTTTGCAAGCAAGCATTCTTCTTATCTAAAAACTTCATTTCTCTCTTGGGTTTTGTATTATAATTGTTTCTTCTAGAAATTTGGTAGCATGAGTACTTAAGAAAAATATTAAATGGCACCTCACCATCTAAGCTCCTTTTAAGTATTGTAGTATCCCAGGTTCTTCATAGTCCAGCAAAGGAGGAGCAATATCCCTAAGGCAGTTGCTTATTTCTAATACTACCTACTGGGAACATTTCTGTAGCAAACATAACACATTTTTCTATTATCTTGACTGTTTTTTTCTTCTTTTTTCATGAGCGGCAGTTCCCCAAGCCTCTCTGACTTGTAAAAAAAGTTTTTTAAATGTATTTTTTACCAATCTACTTGGATTTGAGTCATCAGAATAGAAAGTATATTATTTTACTAAAAGATTTCCAGTGGCATCTACACTAGTATTTTTCATTTGTTATGGGAGTGTGTATGTGCAATGAAAGATGTGGCAGTAAAATACCTAATATTTCCTTCTCAGAAATGGAAAGTAGAACATAGGTAGGTAAGAGACATAGTAAAATAAAATATATACATAAATGTAATATAACTATAGAAATGAACTGACATTTTAAGGTCTTACTTAAAGCAATATTTAGTATATTTTTCTTTATTTAGGCTTTTAAAATTCTTTTACAGTAAGCCTGACAATTATAAATCATTAAAGATTGTTGTGCTTTTGTGCTTATTTTGTGTAAAGAAAGTGTTATTAATATAATTAAGAAAATGTAAAGATATGGCTTTTGGAACATTCAAGAAGAGGGATGTAGGCTTTGGAAATCAGGGTTGTTTATGAGAATATTCCCATGGTCTGAGATTCTGAGGTTCTAGACCCACAAGATTATGACTTTCCTGTTTAACAATATATTTCTGTATGTTTAGACTATGACATTAGGAAATAAGTCCTTGCAGAGAAATGAAGAGGATAAAAATTCTAGACAAGGAAAAATTGAGAAATCTGTCTTCAGTTAAAGACTGTCATTTCCACTAAAGCTAGAAGTAACATCTCAATCATAACAAATTTCTTATAAGTCTCTCCTTTCCAATTACTACCGTCTACTTTTGAGTGGAAAATATGACTTATTTTTAAATTTCCATACAATTGCTCCACAAATAAGTTATTATTGTATAAATCTCTGAAACTCAGTACTACTGACAGTTGAATTATCATGGCAAGAGTTTAAAGACTTTATGAACTGAAAACATTGAACTTTATCTGAGCTCTGTTCTCTCAGAAAATAGAAAGGAATGGAAAACCCTCTCCCCACTATTTTGTTTCTCAAGCTCCCTCCACAATTGTGTGTCCCAACTGCAAAGAACCCTTCCACATTTGACTCAAATAAGACTCAAATGTCCATTCTTCCTCATGACTCCCAAAAGGCTGCAGATGACTCCCTTGCTTACCTGCTTATTATATATATATATAAAATCTGGCATTTGTTAAAACAGTAAAGAAGACTTTATTCAAGATTATTGCAGTAGGAGTCAACTTCACTGCAAAGAGGAGAGAGATGGGGCTGAAGCCCGAATACAAGAAAAAGTGAGGATTTGCAACCAAAGAGCAGAGTGTAATGTATGAATGAATATAAAATATTTAAAAGGAAAAATCACAGGTAGAAGGATTCTTACTATACTGGCCTAACATGATTCTCCCTTTAAAACAGGCCAAGAACTTATACATCAAAGTTAAGGATGAAGAACTTGGTCAGACACCTAGGGTGGAGGGTATTCTTGCTAAACTGACTTAGTGGGGTTCTTGTTAAAGTGGAGTCTGCCAGGACAGACATGGAAGGCCAAAAGCAAAGCCTTATTGAAAAGGTGGCTCAGAGGAGGCTAACTAAAGTTTGGTTAAAAAGAGAGTCTTTGCCAATATATAAGCCCCCATGTCCCCTTCGTTTTCTTTGAGACATTTCTCTTTAATAAATGTTATTCCCTCTTGTAATGGCCTAACTAAAATAATCTTCTTGGTTTTCCCATGCATTTTGTCTTTGGTTTTGTTGTTGTGTTTTTGTTTTATTGTTGTTGTTGTTTGTTTGTTTTGAGATGGAGTTCCGCTCTTGTTGCTCAGGCTGGAGTGCAATGGTGCAATCTCAGTTCACCGCAACCTCCACCTCCCGGGTTCAAGCAATTCTCCTGCCTCAGCCTCCCGAGTAGCTGGGATTACAGGCATGCACCAACACACTGGGCTAATTTTGTATTTTTTAGTAGAGATGGGGTTTCTCCATGTTGGTCAGGCTGGTCTCGAACTCCCAACCTCAGTTGATCCACCTACCTCGGGCTCCCAAATTGCTGGGATTACAGGCGTGAGCCACTGCATAATGTTGGAGTGTTGAGGTTATTAGTATTGTCCTGGAGCAAAGGTGCTCAGACGGCCCCATAGAGAGGTTCCAGGAGTCCATGCCCCTGGAATTATAGACAGAACTTTGTGGGCATATGAATTTGGTGGAGGGGGCAGGAAGTGTAAAGATTGCATTTATAACATTCATCAGATTTTCACATAAATTTGTGCACCTGTAAAAGTTTAAGAAGCACTGTTGGATGTTTTTCATGTTTTGAGGGTGGGATGGAATTAATTTTATATGATTTGTTAACTAAGAATGGAAGAGCTGTTTTCTCCCATTTTTCTTGGCAAGGTTCAAATTCATATACATCTCTTTTTTTTATTGAAACGAGATTGCAGAATGGCTAGGAAGGTAAGTAAATTGTGAAAATTCCAGCTAGCTATCTCAATCACAGAATTGATCATTCTGTGCTAATTCTAGGAGGTTAAACAATCTCAATAAAACACAGTATAAGTGAAGTGAAGGCAAAAATACCTCTCTTTGAGATAGTAGAAAATAGAATATAACTCCATTTATATGGTTATCATTGCCTTTTAAAATTCTGATTAGATCTGTTAATCACCATGAAATATTTCAGCACAAATTAATAGTTCGTGCCAACTTTGTTTTATCCTTCCGTAGAAATTTCTTCCAGTAAACGCATGCACATTGGATGAGGAATACGCAACCATGAATATTGATCATCCAAAAATATCAAGCAGTTTATTTTATTTAAATAGGGTTAAATCTAACTTCAACCCCCGACCAATGTACTGGGTGTGAATTCCACTTTATCACGACCAGGGCTACTCCCACTATCCAGGAATGTACAATAATGCAAGGATTATATCCATTCATTCATCAACTGTTTATTAAACCCTTGCTATTAAACATAGTTCCAGGTGCTGTGCATACAGCGAGTAGCAAAGCCAGAAAAATCTCTGTTCTCAAGAACTTACATTTCTGAGTGGGGAAATAGACTATCAACAATAAGTGAAATAAATGTGATACAGTCAAATTGAAATATGAAGTGGAGACAAATTAATTAATAAATATGAAGTGCTGGATGGTGAGGGCTATAATTTAAAATAAGGTATCAAGGAATGCCTAAGAATGAAACATTTGAAAACCTAGTTTTGCCTACCCATGACAATAACAGACGAAAGAACATTACAGGTAAAGGAGGAGCAAATGTGAAGTTCTAAGGTGGGCACTAGAAACATTGCCAAGAAGCAGAACACAGCTCCCTACTACTAAAAAAAGGATTGTGAAAAGAGCATCCTCTCAAGAAGTCATTCCTGTTTTGTTCTTACTTCAGAGTCCTGCTTCCTTTTCTTTCCTCCTAGTTTACACCCAGCAGAATCTCTTCAATAAACTCCCTTTTTTATATAAAACACAGAAAGAGGGATTATCACCAAGAAACCTTCAACCAAGTATCCCTCGAGGCCTGCTGAAAGAACAGAGATGGGGCAAAAGAAAACCAATAAATACCTCAATAAATAAGCTCATCACATGTATTTTTTTCTGAGTGCCAGCGGTTGTACTACATAGATGTGAACTAAATAAAATTTGGTGAAAATTGTAGCTGTAAGCAATGTTTATACCTCTTCAAATGTCCTTAATATTATTTCAGTAGTTCTGTTCAATATTAATAGCTAAAACATGTAACTAGAAGGGAAAGGAGCAGAGACAATGGAAACAATAAAGTGATATGGAGTGAATAATAACCACTGTTGTCATAAAAACATTAAGGCATTGCTCCCATATTTATTTCCGTTCACTTTATTTTGAAATTGAAATAAATATGAGAGAAAGGAGATACTATGCAAGTGAATGCAGCATTGCAGTGTTGATTATTCAACATCAAGTGTCTGAGAGGAATGCCGCAGATGCGTTTTCCCTTCTCAGCTCCTCTCTGTAATTTCTTGATCCAGTTAAATCTGGCTCTGCAGCTTCACTCATTATGTGTCATTTAGGGGAGGCAAAGTTACTGCAATATTCATTCATTTTTTTGTGCAAAATTGTATTGCTTCCCTAAACAAATAGATAATAAATAACTCGTGTAAAATCCTGAGCTGGTAAGGATACTACTAACATTGAAAGCAATTGCTTACATTTATTAAATGTTTATTCTGTTTCATATAGTTAACCATGTTCTATACAGTTTACACGTCTCTTAAGTGTGGGCTTCAAGAAACAGGCTCTAAGATGGAGATTTGCATGCAGGAAGTTTATTGAGGTGCTGTCAGAAACACCTGTGACAGAGTAAAGGAGGTAGAATTAGATAGAGAATCTGAACTGCAGTGAAGTTATAACCAAAGAATTAGCTGATCCTACCTAGAGCACTAGAGCTGAGATGGCCCTGAGTTTAGACATATCCTAAGTCAAGCCGACAGAGTAGGACTTTTGTACGCCCATGTACCAATGGTACGCCCATGTAGGCCAATGGTACCCCCATGTAGACTAATAATTACATGAGGGGTGTCTTAGTTTGGTAGGGCTACCATAGCAAAATGCCATAGACTAGGTGCCTTAAATAACCACAGTGTAGCTTCACACAGTTCTGGAGGCTAGAATCTCAAAATGAAGGTGTCAGCAGGTTTGGTTTCTCCTGAGGACACTCTCTTTGCCTTGCAGATGGCTGCCTTCTTCTTGTTTCTTCACATAGTCATCCCTCTGTTCACATGCATCCCTGGAATCTCTCCCTATGTCCTAATCTCCTCCTCTTCTAAGGATACCTGATTGGATTAGCACCCATCTAATAGCCTCATTTTAACGTAATTATCTCTTTAAAGGCCCTAGTTTCAAATACAGTCACATACTGAAGTACTGAAGGTTAGGTCTACAACATGTGAATTTGGAAGGAACACAGTTTAGTCCATAACACTGCCCTGTAAACCCTCGAAATTCATGTCTTTCTAATGTGCAAATTACATCAAACTCCATCTCAGCAGCCTAAAAGTCTTAACCCATTCCAGCATCAATTCTAAGTCCAGAATCTCATCCCAATATCATAGTATGAGTGAGAAATGGTATGATTTATCCTGAGGAAAAATTCTTCTCCAGCTATGAATCTGTGCAACCAGATGAGTTATGACATTCTAAAATAACATCAGGGTGGGTCAGGTATAAGATAGATAGACATTCTTATTCCAAATGGAGAAATCAGAAAGAAGAAAGAAGTCTTGGGTCCCAAGTGTGTGAAATATGCTACCACTACCCCTAGAATGGAAAAAAAAAAAACAAAACAAAGCAAAAAAAAACTTACCAGGTACTTCCCTTTTTTTCTCGATGGTAAGAAATGAAAGATGTAATAATCTCTTTAATTCTGGACATTATGTCTTTGCATTCTAGATTAATAGATCCTTAACACATCATTGATATGGTAGCGCTGTGGATCTTTGTAGGTCTGTCGCATATCTTCTGGAGGATATGTGTCTTACCAAAGTCTCCAACATACTTGCTACTTGTTGCTAATTGACATGACACCAAAAGTAGGCACTGGGCACAGGGAGAAGTTGAACTGTGGGGCAGTGGCAACAGGGGCCTCAACTAATTCTGCAGGGTGATCTCAAGCCCTCAGAGTTGTTTGTATTCTCCCATGGTGTGGAGCTATCATTAGATGCTCTTGTGAGGGAGCATAACCTTAGGCCTGGCTGTTCACTTAACTGAAGAGTAATTAATGGAAAGGGACTTTGTAGATGAGTATTTTGGTCCTGAAGGATGATTTGCACAATATACCACAGCAACTACTACAGCATATATTAATTCCTTCATGGGTATAATATAAACAGCCACCAGGTACAGACTGTCTACTATTGCCAGGCACTGTACTGGGTGGGGCATTGGGTATTCTGTATGTCCATTCTATAGACATGGAAATCAATACTTATGTGAAATAATTTTGCCATGGCTAGTGAATGGTCTGTCTGACTTCAAAACCCAAGATCCTAATCACTATGCTGAGCTCTGATTCAAATGGCTTTTTGGAGACTTAAGTGAACTAAATTATTTGAAGTGGCTGATTGCAACCTTGCATACTTATAGGTTCAATACATGTTTGCTGAAAGAAAATGAATGAATGTTGAACTTCTATTCAGTATTGTTTAACTTCAGTTCAGTATTTTTATGGTTTATTTAAAAATAAGAAGGGCCAAATGTATGACAACGAAGGATAATATAGCGATAAGTGATATTTATTTGGCACACATGCATTAATACACACAGTTCAGTGAATGGTTTGTGTGATGCTCAAGTGTAGGATAATTCTGTAAGTATTCCTAGTAAGAAAATGAGTGTATCCAAACAAAAATTGAATTTGGTAACTATGGCGTCTATGGTCACTTTAATATAATGCCCCCTTTAAGATATAGCCACTTCTTAATCTCCAGAATCTGTGAATATAAACTTATTATATTACTTTATACACCAAAAGGGTGAATATTACCATATATTGCAGATACTGTGACTAAATTAATGATTCTTTGAGTTTATCTTGGATTTTCAAGATGGGTCCAAAATGCAACCATGTGTATCTTTACAAGAAGGGGCTGGAGAAAGAGACACACAAAGAAGATGGCAATATGAAGACAGGGTTACATTTTAGGGTGATGAAGACACAAGTTAAGGGATGTTTAACTTTGGGGGCTACCAGAGCTACAAGAGACAAGAAATGGATTTTCCACTAGAGCCCTAACTCTACTGAGGGACTGAGTCCTTTTCAACATCTTGATTTCAGGATTCTAGCCTCCCGAATGATAGGAAAATGAATTTATGTTGTTTTAAGCCACCAGATTTGTGGTAATTTGTTGCAACAGCAAATAGAAAATTTGCAAAATATCTTAATAAGGGATACTTTATTGGATTGTGCTAGCTATTAAAGATAACACTTTATAAAATAGTCAATATAATAAAGACTGCATTCTATAGAAAATATACTTCGGATTGCTATAAAAATAAACTTTAACATTTTGGCAAAGAAAAAATATTTTCCATTTTCCCAAAGCTTTGAGGCTAGGTAAAAGAGAGAGTATTGCTAAGGAATTATACGAGCGTGTGGTGTGGGAGAATGTTGCATGACAGGAAGGAAGAAAGCTGACTCTTGACATGAGAAGCCAAAGCTATCTAGGATGGATGCTCACTGGATCTTCCCATAAACCAGAGCTGAGATTACAAGGTCCCAACTATTTCTGGAAGGTGATTTGAAAAAGACCATCCAAATTCGTGCACAGTAGTTAAGAAGAACCTCCAAGCATTTCAGTCAGAGAGAGATTTGGGGAGCTAGAGCAGTGGGAAGAGAGAGGACACCCAGTGGCCCCTTTGGAAGGGCTAAAAATTCAGTAACTTTGATGACACA
The DNA here is from genome assembly GCF_000951035.1 of Colobus angolensis palliatus. Taxonomy (NCBI): domain Eukaryota; kingdom Metazoa; phylum Chordata; class Mammalia; order Primates; family Cercopithecidae; genus Colobus; species Colobus angolensis. The sequence goes on along the minus strand of NW_012120821.1, from coordinate 1,941,855 downwards.
GATTCAGTTCTGGTGTAGGCAGAGTATATCATTTGGAAAAAGCTGTGCAGTGCTGTGAGGCAAGTCAATTAAGATATGAATACCAAAGCCTAACATTGAGCTTGCTAAGGATTTTCTCTCCTGGATTTCTGTGTTCCCACAACCATGTGAGAACAGGGTTCTGTTCAACTGATTAGGACTACTAGTGTCTAAAAACAGTGGCTGGAACACTTTCAGTTATCACCAATTGCTTGTTAAAAGAATGAACTTCCCATGGAATGCATCTTGAGGATCTGGGTTATGAGGATTTGATAAGACCCTCAAATGGGTGTCCATTTTGTGGAATGTGGCCTTCATTGGCTTAGAAACACCTTCTGCATACCCAGAGAAAGGTAGTCAAATAACTGCCCAATTCCATGTAACAGGCCCTCATTTGAGGGTCTTGCCAATTCAGTGCTCATCATGGCTGGATTTATAAGGTAAAAAGGTTTTAAGGTCTTCTACACCTACTAGTTCAGTAAAAAAACAGAAATTCTAGGGCTAGGGATAAGAGTCAAAAGGCTGATTCTGAAGCAAAAATTCCTGAGTCCCAACCTTTGCTCCCTCCTAAAGCCACATTGGCACAGCTGAGGCTTCAGAAGCTATTGGAAGATTCATATCAACTCACTAACAATCAAGCACTTTTGTATTAAGACAATAATGTATGATGTTCAGTAAAATTGATTTTTCCATAAAAGAAGTTTAAAATAAATTAGCTATTTCAAGAGAATCATGGTTGTCAGCAAACAGAAATGTTGTGCTTAACTCAAATCACAGTAATATTCTGTGTTAGCCAATTGATTTCTTTGACCCTCTATTCTTTCATCTATAAAATGAGCAGAATGAAAAAATAATTATCAGCCGCGTTATAGTTTCCAATGATCCTGAAATCCATGGCTCAATCACTAAAAGCTGGAAATGTTCTGGTTCCATAGATATAAATCACTTCCTTGAAGCTGTAAATGTACTTAGAAGGAAATCAAAATTTACTGGATTGCAGTATAAATTATTATATGGTGCTTTTTATTATTGGACAACACAAAGTAACAACGTAACATTTTTTCTGGATAATGTTAACTCTGGAGACAGACAGATACAATGATTCGGGGAACTAGATTACCTTTCATATTGACCAGAAAAACACTGCAAGCTCTTTGAGTACATGAAGTGTACTTATACCATGCCTGGAACATTATAGTGGGTACTCATGCCCATCGTGAAAGCCTATTGTTAGAATTTATTTCCAGACACAGGCGTGATGAGGAAAATTACAATTACTTATAATATTTTGGCATTTTATCCATGTTCAACTCTGTTGGAGTTCCAATAAAAAATTTCCATGGCAACAAATTGGTGATGCTGATCATTATCATCTGCTTGTTGTATTTTTAAAATATTGTATCTAAGTAGCATTAAGCCCTTTTGTAGAGCATCTTATTCTTTCCAAAACTGCCCATGAAGTAGTAGGTATCATTTTTGTGTCTACAAATGAAGGGAGTAAGCTTAAGCTGTAAATATGACTTCAAATTTATGATTTATCCAATATATTAAAGTTACCTCCTCTCCCACCTGTCAAAATAGCGTCAGGGTCAAGCACTTGCCTGGTGCTTTTAATAAGTTTCCAATTCTAAAATCCCCAAAATCAGAGCCACTTTTCTCTATCCTGGTTGATCCTCAAGGGTGATAAAACTGCCTTCTGATCTTTCTTTCACTGAGTTCATCAGTGATTCCTAATTGCCAAATCCAGAAAATTAATTTTAATTCTTATCCTATTAAACATATTTAAGATACTTACATATTTATGTATTTTTTACCATTTTTTGGCTTTTGAGGTAGAACATTCCTATTTATTCTCTTTATTTTATTTGCCTGTTGTTTGTCCTCTGACAACAGGCAGATTAATCCTTCAAATATTAATCTTTTCCTGTTTTCTATACAACTTTCTTCTTGTTTGGTTAATCCATGATCACGCACTTTTGTGACTTTTGAAATTATCTTTTGATGAGAACTCTAATCTATCATCTGAATCCCAAAGTTGATTACAGTATCTCCATCTGGATGTCCTGCATGCATTTCAGTCTCAGCATATAACACACATTCTAAGTTCTAGTATGAAACATCATCTCCTTCTCCATGCCTGCTTATCCATTTCTGTGGATGCCATTAGTATCCACATCAATTCTGCCTTTCACATCTCTTCATCAGGCAAACTCAAATCCTTATTCTCCCTCACATAGTTTATCCAATGGGTCATCAAATTCTTCAGAGTCTGCTTCAAAAATGCTTCTCAAATTTCTTTCTTTTTTTTTTTTGGTCTCCATTCCTACTCCCTCTGCCACACCCAGATTACCATTTTTTTTTTTTTCTTTTGAGACGTCATCTCCTTCTATCACCCAGGCTGGAGTGCAGTGGTTTGATTTCAACTCACTGCAATGTCCACCTCCTGGGTTCAAGCAATTCTCCTGCCTCAGCCTCCCAAGTAGCTGGGACTACAGGTGCACACTGCCATGCCTGGATTTTTTTTTTTATTTTAGTAGAGACAGGATTTCACCATGTTGCCCAGGCTGGTCTCAAACTCCTGAGCTCAGGCAATCCATCCGCCTTGGCATGCCAAAGTGCTGGGATTACTGGCGTGAGCCACCACACCTGATCTGATAATCTTCTATTTTTTAAATAACCTTGGTCTTCTTACTGTCTTTCTCTTGTCTAGACAATTCTCTACACTGCTAAAAGAGTTACTTTCCTATAAAATGAAGCTAATTGCATCACACTCTTACTCAAAAACCTCCCTGAACCTCAAACACTTTCATTAATTTTGGAATAAAATTCTAACTTCTGCATTTAGCATATAAAGAGATTAATCAGGGTCCAAGCTCTTTCTGGGTTTATCTTTTGCCACTGCTTGTCACACATTTAATATTATTAATATTGAACTTTCATAACTTCTCTCATATCCAAGCCTTTTTGGGATTCTACATTTTTAACAAAGTTTTTGTTCATTATATATATATATAATTCTTAATAAAGTATTTTCTTATTATTTGAAGAATGGCTAGTTGCTCCTAATTCAAGCCTTTGGAGTTTTTAGTCCTTATATATGTAAGTGTCAGCTGACCAAACTGTACTGCAACTTCACCATTTATATCAGTTCATATCATTAGACTGTATATTTTATCAATTTCTACATACAAGATTCTTGGAAAATCTACAAAATGCAATTTGAAAAGTAGTACATTTTAGAAATTATATATTAGTTATATTTTATGGTGATTAAAAGCTATGATTTTAAATTATGCAAATAGTGTGTTTTATTACACATTGATAGCATACAGGCTTCAGATAAAAGTATTTTATAGCAAATCAAGGAAATTACACTTAACATCATTAACCTACTTATGAAAAATAAACTATTCTATCTTGTTTTTCCCTGAAATAGTCACTTTATGAAACCTAATGGTTGCCATGAAATATTGCTTGATGTGTGACAGAATCATAAGAAAAATTTAACCATAGAATTTCCTCTTCACTGGTTTTACCAGAATATTTCCTTGGGAGTGATGAATTATTTTAAATGAATACTATGAAGTTGTTTATAAGAACTTAATGAGAATTGGCCGGGCGCCGTGGCTCAAGCCTGTAATCCCAGCACTTTGGGAGGCC
>NW_012120821.1:1936896-1938061 GCF_000951035.1 Colobus angolensis palliatus | reverse complement strand
GCATTTGAGTATCTAGAACACACTCATACAAATCGCGCCACTGCACTCCAGCCTGGGCGACAGAGCGACACTCCGTAAAAAAAAAAAAAAAAAAAAAAGGACTTAATGAGAATTAAATTTCTAAAGCATAAGGTAATGTTTCCTCACTCTAAAATGTGACAGCAATGCCATCATTTAAAGATTGCAGGCTGGGCACGGTGGCTCAATCCTGTAACCCCAGTACTTTGGGAGGCCAAGACGGATGGATCACCTGAGGTCGGGAGTTCGAGACCAGCCTGACCAACATGAAGAAACCTCGTCTCTATTAAAAATACAAAATTAGCCGGGCAAGGTGGTGCATGCCTGTAATCCCAGCTACTCAGGAGGCTGAGGCAGGAGAATCACTTGCACCCGGGAGGCAGAGGTTGCGGTGAGTGGAGATCATTCCATTGCCCTCCAGCCTGGGCAACAAGAGCGAAACTCTGTCTCAAAAATAAATAAATAAATAAATAAATAAATAAATAAATAAATAAATAAATAAATAAAATAAATAAATTGCTATACTTCCCTAAGCTTCCCCAGGTTAAAACAAATGCTGTATTCCTTTACCTTTGCTTCTATTTTTTTTAAAGACTCCATTTTCTACTTCTTTTAGAAAATATTCCATCACTTTTCCTGCTTTGTAAGATTTTATTGATGGTAAAACTGCCATCTTAAATTTAAGTTACCCTAATTTAGGACATTTGAAAAGGAAGAAAAAATTCTCCCTTCACTCTGTCAACAACTTAGATCTGAGTGTATGTTATGATATGCAAAATTTAAATTCTCCTTTTACTTCATGAGCATTCCTAGATCTGGCCATCCATTGGACATTGCCACATCTCTTCCTCTCAATTCGCCCTTTACCAGAAAACAATCACTGAGCACCTGCAAATGTGCCTCACACTGTTCTATTTGCTGCCAAAAATAAGATGGAGACAAGACACAGCCTTTATCCTTCAGGGACTTACAGATTCGTAATGAGGTTTGAGATTATCTTTTACACTGTTCTGTCTTGTCTCCTTTGTATTCAATCAGCTGAGTGCTCAATACTTCTGCCTTTAAAATGCTCCCCACTTATACCCTTCCCTATTTCTCCTACCACAACTTTATCTAGATCATGTCTAGCTTTTTTCTTTTTTTTTTT
>NW_012120821.1:1931237-1936801 GCF_000951035.1 Colobus angolensis palliatus | reverse complement strand
AGCCAGGATGGTCTCGAACTCCTGACCTTGTGATCCGCCCGTCTCGGCCTCCCAAAGTGCTGGGATTACAGGCTTGAGCCACCGCGCCCGGCTTTTTTCATAATATACTAACCAGTTCTTTGTTTCTGGTTCATTTCCATCTCATTCACTCTTCAGAGTCATTAATCTCCATAAGGAAGAAATTTAGCAGTTAGAGTTTCCAAGCACAAAACCCTCCGTGGTACCTCAGTGACTACAAAAATCTAGGTTCCTGGGAGTGGTGGCTCATGCCTGTAATCCCAGCACTTTGGGAGGCTAAGGCAGGCAGATCATGAGGTCAGGAGATGGAGACCATCCTGGTTAACATGGTGAACCCCGTCTCTACTAAAAATACAAAAAATTAGCTGGGCTTGGTGGCACATGCCTGTAATTCCAGCTACTCGGCAGGGTGAGGCAGAAGAATCGCTTGAACCAGGGAGTCAGAGGTTGCAGTGAGCCTCAAAAAACCAGGAGAAAAAGATTAATGAAATAATAATTGAGATTTTAAAAATACATTGATTCTTTTTGTGAGCATTTCTGTAAAAATAGTATACAGTGGGTAAAATTTCATAATTTTTGTTGTAATTAGATATTTATATAAACAGGTATTAATTAGTATTTACATTTCATATTTTGTATTGCAATAAATAACTCAATCAAAATACATGTAATTTATGCTTTTAATATAGAAGAATATACAATAGCATATTCAAATGATGCAGAACAGAAGAAAATCAAGACCATTCAAGAAATGAAGGATATTACAGACAAATGGATATGCCTGAACATGTAAAGAAACTTTTTGTAAGGCAAACTGCAGTAAAATAAAAATAAAAGAATGAGGAAAGCATAACATATAAACATAATTAATAAACTTGTCAGTATTCAGAATATAGAGAAAAATGTGATTAACATGTATGGTCCTTATACTGATTCTGCTTAATATCCTCATTTTTAAATTGTCAAAAATAATACACAAATGGAGAAATACAAAGTTAACTATTTTTTAGAAAATCAACCTTCAATCTAGTTAGAAGCAAAGCTCTTTTAAATCACTTTAGAGAATCATTATACTTTGATATTTTTAAAGATGCTTTTTAAGAAACTTGTGTTGGAAACTATGCAACAAATAGGTAATCTTATAAATTGTGCATGTCACCATCAATAATGCCAGCCCTCTACAAATAATTGGCATTCAAACATGCTCAGAAAATCCAGCTGTGCTCTTTGTGTCAATAGCTCCACTGCAGGGAGCATACTTCAAGAAATAAGCTAACTTCAAGTGGAAAACTGAAAGGAAATATTTATTCTGTATGAAAATTTTGAAATATCCTAACTGTTGAAAAGTTTTGGAATAGTTAAGTAAAAAACAAAATTAATAGAATTCGAAAGTATGAAACAGTTATGTGAATTATGACCATGCTAGAAATACTTACACAACATTTATATTAAGTACAAAAGGTTGAATATATATATTAAATAAATACTAACTCTTGCTGTCATAATCATTTTCCCAAAGCTAGAAACATGAGCTAAAGGATAAAACATTAATGCTTCAGCTATTGTAGGAAGAGCTTTGGAAATGTTAGTTGAGGACAGATATTCATGGTCAATGACTAAATATATGGCTCACAAAATTTTCATTTGCCTGATACAGGCTTTATTTTATTTTGTATTTTTTGTTTTGTTCCTTTATGATGTATTCTTTTAACTTTTTAATTGGGTTACGACATAAAAACAATTAAATAATTATGTACAGTAAAACTGATATTAAATGTTCAGCTTGATGCAGTTTTACAAACATATACACCCATGTAACTATCTCAGTCAAGGTATCAAATATTTTTAGTAAGCAGAAGATTCCTTGTTAACTCTTCCCAGACAATGCTTTACCCCAAGAAGTAACTTCTATCACCGTCTATTGATTTCAGTTGCTCTTGAACTTTACATGAATAGAATAATACAGTTTTTAACCTTTTGCATGTTTTCTTTTAGGTCCATGTAATATCCACTAGAGTCATTCATATTGTTGACTGAATCAGTTGTTCATTTATAATTTCTGTGTAATATACTATCTATTGTGTGAATATATCACATTTTAATTATCTATTTTCCTATTAGTGAACTTCTTTGGGTTTTTCCAGGTTTTGGTAATTATAAATAAATTTGCTTGTGAATGTCTTCAGGCAAACATGCACACTCATCTCTTAGATAGATACATAGATAGATAGATAGATAGATAGATAGATAGATAGATAGATAGATAGATAGATTTAGGATATGCATAGGAGTAGAATGACTCAAATGAAGGGTAGGTGTATATTTAGCTTTAGTGAATACTGGCATGTTGTTTTTTGAGAAAAAAAATGTATTAGCAATGGGCTTGTCCGGGTGGCAACGGGCCCCATTGTTTCTATATAGCCTCATTTAACTGGCTTGGTCTAGAAATGGCAAGTTTGCAACTGCTAAGAGAAACAGAACTGATCAAACTGATTCATTTGGAATTGTAACTTCAAATTTTCAGTGTTAATGGCTTTTAAGTATTTAGGTTAAAGAAAAGTAAACTTTTCCAAGTACAGTCAACCCTCTCCTCAGAAGCAAGGTTACCTCAAAGTCGAGGGCAACACTGTACCTGTTTTTCGCTTTCCTAGAGATCTGCAGAGTGGATGGGTGTAGTCTTGGGCTGGCAACTTTGTTCTAGTCCTGGCTCTCTGTGCTCTGGCATGGCTGACAAATCAGCCTATCCGGCCTTGCTCACTGCCGCCACGGGGCTCAGTGCTGGGCCAAGGCAATCAACTTCACATACATTTCTACAGCAAGGAGCCTTCTTTTTCTTGTATTTCACTTAATAAAATTAGTCACCACACATGGTGGATGAGCAGCAGCAGCTCAGCTTCCTTGGATTTACATGAATTTATTCTCAGTGAGGAGATCAAGAGGCAATTTACTCAGTTGCTGGCCTTGTTAGGAGTTATCATCTGACCCTGCAGCTTGGTCTGAATAGCATGCTTATGATTATTTATTATTTAGGATGACTTTTCCCATTTTTGCAGACAGCTGCTTGTAGACCATTTCAAATGCTAAATTTTTCTGAGCTAGTTTTTTGAGAGGAACAAGGAGCAAGGGAATAAAAGGTACAACTTTGTAAAAGTGAGCTAATACGTCAAAATCTTGGCTGATCACAAAATGCTGATCAAAGTCCCTATTTTTGCCAAAGTTATTATCAGCATACTTCTCTGAGAAACAAGAGCTGTGTTTCCAAATAGGCTGTATCTATACACTGTGCATGCATAATCAATAAATGGGAAATTCCGTTTTTCAAGAGCGGAGAATGTGAAAATTGCATTGATCTAATGCCAGTAAAGAGGCAGTTTCTCTGGAAGTCTATACGAAGCGAGAGCTAGACAAGAAGGAAAAGGTGATGGTACATAATTACGCTTTTCCTTTTAATACACGAAGATGTTTCTATAGCTCAACAGTGAAAGGAGCTGAATCCAGAACCACAAAGAACTAATTGCCTTTCCTTTCATGGCATCAGAATATACAGAAAGTCTAGGCAAGTAGTTTAAATTTTCAGTACCTCACTTTTCTCATATGTAAAGTGTGCATAAAAATGCTGTCAACCGAATAGAACTTTGGTGAGGGCTGGTAGGATCTGGCCCTTCAAGGACATAGCACAGCACCTGGTAGAGGCATTCAATATTATCTGTCTTTATTGTTTTGACTGTTATTTTTCTCATCCCAGTATCTTTCTCCTTCATCTTCTTCCCCATTTTTCCTCTTTCAGCTTCCAATCCCTATATAATGGAACTGAAAATTGTACATACTCATTAAATGGCCTATGTGACCAGAAAGAGCCACAGAAAATCCAATATATAGAATCTTTAAAAAAAAAAAAAAAGTATCAGCATTCCTCATTTTCCTTGGAGATCAGTTTCAGTAGTTTGCAATTCAGAAATCTATTACTTTTCTTTCTGTGTTTAAACTCTACAGCATTATTTATAGTTTTACAGGTTATTTTTCCAGTAAAAAAATAAAACCTGAAAATCTGTGTACAATGATTTCTTGTGGTGGGTGGCAACAATTGAGCTTTCATGCTGAAAATGACAATTTTTTTTTCCGAAAGTAATTTGGGCTTGGAGGAAAGTGCTAAAATGTTGTAGGATGGGACTGGTATTTTCATTCCTTCTTTTCCCCCTACCCCGCTTGCAGTATGTTATCCAACTTAAGTCATTATTTTGTGTTAGCACTGACTAACAAGAGGCCCTTCCCATATGACTGAGGAGGACCACAAATGTGCTTTTCCCACTGTGAGGTTAGCAGCCTGGGACACCATAGACATGTTCTCACCTTGATCTTCTGTATTGCCCAGGCTACATCATTTTTTTTCAGAAGACTTTCACCAACAATCTTTGTCCCCCTACTAGAATGCTGACAAGGTTTGGCTTATCTTCTGATACATGCTGGAACCAACTTTTCCTTCATAAAGGGCATATCACTATCCCCACAGGGAAAGCAGAGGTAAAGTTCAGGGGTTCCCGAACTTTACCTCCAACTCTCACCTTTTCAGCCTATGGAATGTGAATGATGAAGACATTTGTTAATGTTTAACAAAGGTCTTGTTTTCTTTGATTATGCAAGGGACATAAATTATAGGTCTGGCTCCTTAAGAATTTTACATGTAATATTCTGCTTGAGAAATTTCATAGATAAATTCATTTAAGTTTTTTTCATCATTTCTTTTTATCTTTTATTTTTATTTATTTATTTATTTTTATTATACTTTAAGTTCTAGGGTACATGTGCACAACGTGCAGGTTTGTTACATATGTATACATGTGCCATGTTGGTGTGCTGCATCCGTTAGCTCTTCATTTACATTAGGTATATCTCCTAATGCTATCCCTCCGCATCCCCCGCTCTGCAACCCCATGACAGGCCCCGGTGTGTGACGTTCCCCACCCTGTGACCAAGTGTTCTCATTGTTCAGTTCCCACCTATGAGTGAGAACATGCAGTGTTTGGTTTTCTGTTCTTGCGATAGTTTGCTGAGAATGATGGTTTCCAGCTTCATCTATGTCCCTACAAAGGACATGAACTCATCCTTTTTTATGGCGCATAGTATTCCACAGTGTATATGTGCAAAATTTTCTTAATCCAGTCTATCACTGATGGACATTTGGGTTGGTTCCAAGTCTTTGCTATTGTGAGTAGTGCCACAAGAAACACATGTGTGCATGTGTCTTTATAGCAGCATGATTTATAATCCTTTGGGTATATCTCCAGTAATGGAATGGCAGGCTCAAATGGTATTTCTAGTTCTAGATCCTTGAGGAATTGCCACACTGTCTTCCACCATGATTGAACTAGTTTACAGTCCCACCAACAGTGTAAAAGTGTTCCTATTTCCCCACATGCTCTATAGCACCTGCTGTTTCCTGGCTTTTTAATGATCGCCATTCTAACTGGTATGAGATGGTATCTCATTGTGGTTTTGATTTGCATTTCTCTGATGGCCAGTGATGATGAGCATTTTTTCATGTGTCT
>NW_012120821.1:1905781-1925377 GCF_000951035.1 Colobus angolensis palliatus | reverse complement strand
GGTAGTTTCTTTTGCTGTGCAGAAGCTCTTTAGTTTAATTAGATCCTATTTGTCAATTTTGGCTTTTGTTGCCATTGCTTTTGGTGTTTTAGTCACGAAGTCTTTGCCCATGCCTATGTCCTGAATGATATTGCCTAGGTTTTTTTCTAGGGTTTTTACAGTTTTAGATCTAATGCCTAGGTTTTCTTCTAGAGTTTTTATGGTTTTAGGTCTAACATTTAAGTCTTTAATCCATCTTGAATAAATTTGTGTATAAGGTGTAAGGAAGGGATCCAGTTTCAGCTTTCTACATATGGCCAGCCAGTTTTCCCAGCACCATTTATTGAATAGGGAATCCTTTCCCCATTTCTTATTTTCATCAGGTTTATCAAAGATCAGATGGTTGTAGATGTATGGTATTATTTCTGAGGACTCTGTTCTGTTCCATTGGTCTATATCTCTGTTTTGGTACCAGTACCACGCTGCTTTGGTTACTGTAGCTTTGTAGTACAGTTTGAAGTCAGGTAGCATGATGCCTCCCGCTTGGTTCTTTTTGCTTAACATTGTCTTGGCAGTGTGGACTCTTTTTTGGTTCCATATGAACTTTGAAGTAGTTTTTCCAGTTCTGTGAAGAAAGTCATTGGTAGCTTGATGGGGATGGCATTGAATCTATAAAATACCTTGGGCAGTGTGGCCATTTTCGTGATATTAATTCTTCCTATCCATGAGGATGGAATGTTCTTCCATTTGTTCGTGTCTTCTTTTATTTTGTTGAGCAGTGGTTTGTAGTTCTCCTTGAAGAGGTCCTTCACATCCCTTGTAAATTGGATTCCTAGGTATTTTATTCCCTTTGAAGTAATTGTGAATGGGAGTTCATTCATGAGTTGGCTCTCTGTCTGTTATTGGTGTGGAGGAATGCTTGTGAGTTTTTCACGTTGATTTTGTATCCTGAGACTTTGTTGAAGTTGCTTATCAGCTTAAGGAGATTTTGGGCTGAGACGATGGGTAGTCATCTGCAAACTGGGACAATTTGGCTTCCTGTTTTCTTAACTGAATACCCTTTATTTCTTTCCCCTGCCTGATTGCCCTGGCCAGAACTTCCAACATTATGTTGAATAGGAGTGTTGAGAGAGGATATCCCTGTCTTGTGCCAGTTTTCAAAGGGAATACTTCCAGGTTTTGCCCATTTGGTATGATATTGGCTGTGGGTTTGTCATAAATACCTGTTAGTATTTTGAGACATGTCCCATCAATACCTAGTTTATTGAGAGTTTTTAGCATGAAAGCCTATTGTATTTTGTTGAAGGCCTTTTCTGCATCTATTGAGATAATCATGTAGTTTTTGTCTTTGGTTCTGTTTATATGATGGATTATGTTTATTGATTTGCGTATGTTGAGCCAACCTTGCACCCCAGGGGTGAAGCCAACTTGATCATGGTGGATAAGCTTTTTGATGTGCTATTGGATTCAGTTTGCCAGTATTTTGTTGAGGATTTTTGCATCAATGTTCATCAGGGATATTGGTCTAAAATTCTCTTTTTTTGTGTATCTCTGCCAGGCTTTGGTATCAGCATGATGCTGGCCTCATAAAATGAGTTAGGGAGGATTCCCTCTTTTTCTATTGATTGGAATAGTTTCAGAATGAAAGGTACTAGCTCCTCTTTATACCTCTGGTAGAATTTGGCTGTGAATCTTTCTGGTCCTGGACTTTTTATGGTTGGTAGGCTATTAATTATTGCCTCAGTTTCAGAGCCTGTTTTTGGTCTATTTAGGGATTCAACTTCTTCCTGGTTTAGTCTTGGGAGGGTGTATGTGTCCAGGAATTTATATATTTCTTCCAGACCACAGTGCAATCAAACTAGAACTCAGGATTAAGAAACTCACTCAAAACCGCTCAGCTACATGGAAACTGAACAACCTGCTCCTGAAAGACTACTGGGTACATAACGAAATGAAGGCAGAAATAAAAATGTTCTTTGAAACCAATGCAACAAAGACACAACATACCAGAATCTCTGGGACACATTTAAAGCAGTGTGCACAGGGAAATTTATAGCACTAAATGCCCACAAGAGAAAGCAGGAAAGATCTAAAATTGACACCCTAACATCACAATTAAAAGAACTAGAGAAGCAAGAGCAAACACATTCAAAAGCTAGCAGAAGGCAAGAAATAACTAAGATCAGAGCAGAACTGAAGGAGATAGAGATACAAACGAACTCTTCAAAAAACCAATGAATCCAGGAGCTGGTTTTTTGAAAAGATCAACAAAATTGATAGATTGCTAGCAAGACTAATAAAGAAGAAAAGAGAGAAGAATCAAATAGACTCAATAAAAAATGATAAAGGAGATATCACCATGGATCCCACAGAAATACAAACTACCATCAGATAACACTATAAACAGATTCACTTAAGGCTTTTTCCCTGCATCCAACAAGCTAAAATTTAAAACACTCTGTTTCCTAACATAACTTGCAATAAAAATGCATCAAGTGACCAATATTAATTTTGTTCAGATAGCTTAACAGTTTTGCTTTGTAAATTTTAAGTTCTCAGTTATTACCTCAGAGAAAAAGTAGGGGATACCAATATTCAATTATTCGTCATGTAAAATATTTACACAAGGAACTGAGTTTTCCTTGCTCCCTGGAAAAGATTTTAGGGACTCTTGATGTTGGTAGGGGATTGGGGAGAAGAAGGAAGCCAGATGTATTCATCTCCACAAAAGTGGAGAAGTTGAGTGCCTTCTTCTCCAGGGGACATTCCACAAACACAGTAGTCAACAAAATGGCACTGCTCCATGAAACCCACTAGAAAGCTACAGTGTGCTTGAAGAAAAGTAAACTATAGGGTCTGTAAAGTCTAAAACTGATGATACATAATTCCTAAAGAGTTAGACTATCTTACCAGAGTACCGTGTTTGGTTTTAACCACCATATTTTTGTGTTTGAGAGAATGAGGAGCATTGTGCATACTGTGTTCTTTTCATTTTTCTTTTCTTTTTTTTCGAAACGCCTGCATAGAAACATTCTAGAGAACTATCTGCGAAACTATTTTTCCCTTTTCTGTCTTTTTTTCTTTTTTCTCGTTTACCATAATTTATTGGGTAGCAGGTGGTATCTGATTACATGAGTAAGTTTTTTAGTGGTGGTTTGTGAGATTTTGGTGCACCCATCACCCAAGCAGTATACACTGCACCATATTTGTAATCTTTTATCCCTTGTCCCCCTCTCATTCTTCCCCCCAAGCCCCCATAGTCCATTGTATCATTCTTATGCCTTTGCATCCTCATAACTTAGCTCCTACATATCAGTGAGAACATACAATGTTTAGTTTTCCATTCCTGAGTTACTTCACTTAGAATAAGTCTCCAATCTCATCCAGGTTGCTGTGAATGCCGTTAATTCATTCCCTTTTATGACTGAGTAGTATTCCATCATATATATATATACACACACACACATATATATATGTACACATACATATGTGTGTATATATATATGTACACATACATATGTGTGTATATATATATATCATACCACAGCTTCTTTATCCACTGGTTGATTGATGGGAATTTGGGTTGTTTCTACTATTTTGCAGTTGTGAATTGTGCTGTTATAAACATACATGTACAAGTATATTTTTCACATAATGACTTCTTTTCCTCTGGATAAATACCCAGTAGTAGAACTGCTGAATCAAATGGTAGTTCTACTTTTAGTTCTTTAAGGAATCTTCACACTGTTTTCCACAGTGGTTGTACCAGTTTACATTCCCACCAGCAGTGTAGAAGGCCTCCCTGATCACTGCATACACACCAACATCTACTGTTTTTGATTTTTTTATTATGGTCATTCTCGAAGGAGTAAGGTGGTATCACATTGTGGTTTTGATTTGCATTTCTCTGATCATTACTGATATTGAGCATTTTTTCATATGTTTGCTGGCCATTAGTATATCATCTTTTGAGAGTTGTCCATTCATGTCCTTAGCACATTTTTGATGGGATTTTTTTTTCTTGCTGATTAGTTTGAGTTTGTTGTAGATTCTGGATATTAGTCCTTTATCAGATGTATAGATTGTGAAGATTTTCTACCACTCTGTAGGTTGTCTGTTTACTCTGCTGACTATTCTATTTGCTAAGCAAAAGCTCTTTAGTTTAATTAAGTCCCAACTACTTATCTTAGTTTTTATTGCATTTACTTTTGGGTTCTTGGTCATGAAATCTTTGCCTAAGCCAACATCTGGAATGCTGTTTCCTAAGTTATCTTCTAGAATTTTTTTAGTTACAGGTCTTAGATTTAAGTCTTTAATCCATCTTGAGTTGGTTTTTGTATAAGTTGAGAGACGAGGATCCAGTTACATTCTCCTACATGTGGCTAGCCAATTATCCCAGCAGCATTTGTTGAAAAGGGTGTCCTTTCCCCCACTTTATGTTTTGGTTTGCTTTGTCAAAAATCAGTTGGCTGTAAGTATTTGGTTTTATTTCAGGGTTCTCTATTCTGTTCCATTGGTCTGTGTGTCCATTTTTATACAAGTACCATGCTGTTTTGGTAACTATGGCCTTACAGTATAGTTTGAAATCAGGTAGTGTGATGCCTCCAGATTTGTTATTTTTGCCTAGTCTTGCTTTGACTATGCAGGGTCTTTTTTGTTTCCATGTGAATTTTAGAACTGTTTTTTTCTAATTCTATGAAGAATGATGGTGGTATTTTGATGGGGATTGCATTGAATTTGTAGATTGTTTTTGGCAGTATGGTCATTTTCACAATATTGATTCTACCCATCCATGAGCATGGGATGTGTTTCAGTTTGTGTTATCTATGATTTCTTTGTATTTTGTAGTTTTCCTTGTAGAGGACTTTTGACTCCTTGGTTAGGTATATTCCTAAGTATTATTATTTTTTTGTCTAGTTTTTGGAAAAAGAGTTGAGATCTTGATTTGATTATCTGCTTGGTTGCTGTTGGTGTATAGAAGAGCTACTGATTTGTGTACATTAATCTTGTATCCAGACACTTGGCTGAATTCTTTTATCAGTTCTTGAAGCTTTCTGGAGGAGTCTTTAGTGTTTTCAAGGTAAATAATTGTATCATCATCAAACACTGGCACTTTAAATTCCTCTTTACTGGTTTGGATGCCCTTTGTTTCTTTCTCTTATCTGATCGCTCTGGCTAGGACTTCCAGCACTGTTGAAAAGGAGTGGTGAGAGTGAACATTCTTGTTTTGTTCCAGTTCTTAGAGGGAATACTTTCAATTTTTTTCCCAATCAGTATTATGTTGTGGGTCTGTGGGTTTGTCATCAATAGCTTTTATTATATTGAGATACATCCCTTGTATGCCAATTTTGCTGATAGTTTTAATCATAAAGGGATGCTGGATTATGTAGAATGTTTTTTCTGCAACTATTGAGATGATCATGTGATTTTTGTTTTTAATTCTGTCAATGTAGTGTATCACATTTATTGACTTGCATATGTTAAACTATTCCTGGATCCCTGGTATGAAACTCACTTGATCATGGTGGATTATCTTTTTGATATGTTGTTGGATTTAGTTAGATAGTATTTTGTTAAGGATTTTAGCATCTATATTCATCAAGGATATTATTTTTGGTTATATCCTTTCCTGGTTTTGGTATTAGGGTGACGCTGGCTTCATAGAATGAATTAGTGAGGGTTCTTTCTTTCTCTATCTTGTGGAATAGTGTCAAAAGGATTAGTACTAATTCTTCTTTGAATGTCTGGTAGAATTCTGCTGTGAATCCATCTGGTTCTAGACTTTTTTTGTTGGCAATTTTTAAATTATTATTTCAATCTTGCTGCTTGTTATTGGTCTATTCGGGGTATCTAATTCTCCCTGATTTGAACTAGGAGGGTTGTATTTTTCCAGGAATTTATCCATCTCTTCTAGGTTTTCTAGTTTATGTACATAAAGGTGTTCATAGTAGCCTTGATTGGTCTTTTGTATTGCGATAGTGTCAGTTGTAATATCTCCTGTTTCTTTTCTTAATGAGGTTATTTGGATTTTCTCTCTTCCTTTCTTGGTTAATATTGCTAATGGTCTATCAATTTTATTTCTATTTTGAAAGAACCGGCTTTTTGTTTCATTTATCTTTTGTATGTTTTCTTGTTTGTTTCAATTTCATTTAATTCTGCTTTGATCTTGGTTATTTCCTTTCTTCTGCTGGATTTGAATTTGCTTTGTTCTTGTCTGTCTCATTCCTTGAAGTGTGACCTGAGAATGTCCATTTGTGCTTTTTCAGTCTTTTTGATGTAGGCATTTAGGAATATGAACTTTCCTTTTAGTACCACCTTTGCTGTATCCTAGAGGTTCTGATAGGTTGTGTCATTATTGTCGTTCAGTTCAAAGGATTTTTTAATTTCCCTCTTGATTTCGTTTTTGACCCAGTGATCATTCAGGAGCAGGTTATTTTATTTCCATGTATTTGCATGGTTTTGAAGGTTCCTTTTGGAGTTGATTTCCAGTTTTATTCCACTGTTACCTGAGAGAGTGCTTGATATCATTTCAATTTTCTTAAATTTATCAAGGCTCATTTTATAGCCTACCATATGGTCTATCTTGGAGAAAATTCCATGTACTGTTGAATGGAATGTGTATTCTGTGGTTGTTGGATGAAATGTTCTGTATATATCTGTTCAGTACATTTGTTCAAATCATTATTATTGTGTTGCTGTCTATCTCATTTCTTAGGTCTATTAATTGTTTTATAAGTTTGGGAGCTCCAGTGTTAGGTGCATATATGTTTAGGATTGTGACATTTTCTTGTTGGACAAGGCCTTTTACCATTATATAATATCTTCTTTTGTCTCTTCTAACTGCTGTTGCTTAAACGTTTGTTTTGTCTGATGTAAGAATAACTACCCCCACTTGCTTTTGGTGCCCATTTGCTTGAAATGCCTTTTTCTACCTTTTTACTTTAAGTTTTTGTGAGTCCTTATGTGTTAGGTGAGTCTCCTGAAGGCAGCAGATAATGGATGGGTGAGTTCTTATCCATTCTGTGGTTCTGCATCTTTTAAGTGGAGCATTTAGGCCATTTACATTCAATGTTAGTATTGAGATGTGAGGTATGGTTGCTTTTGTTGTGCTATTTCTTGCTTGTGTACCTGGTACTTTTGTTTTTTGTTTTTGCTTTTTAACTTGTATTTTTGTTTTATAGGTCCTGTGTGATGATTTCTGCTTTAAAGAGGTTCTGTTTTGATGTGTTTCCAGGATTTGTTTCAAGATTTAGAGCTCCTTTTAGCCGTTCTTGTAGTGGTGGTTTGGTAGTGGTGAATTCTCTCAGCATTTGTTTGTCTGAAAAAGTCTGTATCTTTCCTTCATATACGACGCTTAGTTTCACTGGATACAAAATTTTGGGATGATAATTGTTTTGTTTGAGGAGGCTGAAGATGGAGCCCCAATCCCTTTTAGCTTGTAGGGTTTCTGCTGAGAAATCTATTGTTAATCTGATTGGTTTTCCTTTATAGGTTTCCTGGAGCTTCTGTCTCACAGCTCTTAAGAGTCTTTCCTTCATCTTAACTTTGCATAACCTGATGACAATGTGCCTAGGTGAAGATCTTTTGTGATGAATTTCCCAGGTGTTCTTTGTGCTTCTTGTATTCAAATGTCTAGGTCCCTAGCAAAACCAGCGAAGTTTTCCTCAATTATTCTCCCAAAAATGTTTTCCAAAATTTTAGAATTCTCTTCTTCCTCTGGAATACTGGTTAGTGTTAGGTTTGGTCGTTTAACATAATCCCAGACTTCTTGGATGCTTTGTTCATATTTTCTTATTATTTTCTCTTTATCTTTGTGGGATTGGGTTAATTTTAAAATCTTGTCTTAGAGCTCTGAATTTCTTTCTTCTACTTGTTTAAATCTATTGTTGAGACTTTCCAGAGCAGTTTGCATTTCTGTAAGTGTATCCAGTGTTTCCTGAATGTTTGAATTTTTTTAAAACTATCTATTTCCTTGAATGCTTCTCCCTTCATTTCTTGTATCATTTTTTGTATTTCCTGGCATTAGGCTTCATAATTCTCTGGTGCCTCCCTAATTAGCTTAATAACTAACCTCCTCAATTCTTTTTCAGGTAAATCAGGTATTTCTTCTTTGTTTGGATCCATTGCTGGTGAACTAGTGTTATGTCTTGTGGGGAGTTAAATAGCCTTGTTTTGTCATATTACCAGAGCTGGTTTTCTGGTTCCTTCTCATTTGGGTAGGCTCTGTTAGAGAGAAGATCTAGTGCTGAAGGCCGTTATTCAGATTCCTTTGTCCCATGGGGTGTTCCCTTGATGTAGCACTTTCCCCCTTTTCCTGGATGCAGCTTCCTGTGAGCTGAACTGCAGTGATTGTTGTCTCTCTTCTGGGTCTAGCCACCCAGCAAGTCTACCAGGCTCCTGGCTGGTATTGGAGTTATCTGCACAGAGTCCTATGATGTGAACCATCTATGGGTCTTTCAGCCATAGGTACGAGCAACTGTTCCAGTGGAGGTGGCAGGGGAATGCATTGAATTCTGTGAGGGTTCTTAGCTTTGGTGGTCTAATGCTCTATTTTTGTGTTGGTTGGCCTCCTGCCAGGAGGTGGTGCTTTCCCAAGAGCATCAGCTGGGGTATTACGGAGAAGAACTGGAGGTGGATGGGGCCCTAGAACTGCCAAGATTTTATGCCCTTTGTCTTCATGTAACAAGGTGGGTAGGGAAGGACCATCAGGTGTGGTCAGAGCTAGGCATGTCCGAGCTCAGACTCTCCTTGGGTGGGTCTTGCTGTGGCTGCTGTGGAGGATGTGAGTGTCAATTTAGAGAGCCAAGAGAAATACAGGGGCAGAGGAAGCAGCAGAAAGTCCAGGTCAATGGAGTTGTATACCTAGGAGGATTATGTCTGCCTCTGCTGAGTCCTGTAGGTTGTCAGGGAAGTAGGGGAAAGCTGGCAATCACAGGCCTCACCCAGCTCCCATGCAAACTGAAGGGCTTGTCTCACTCCCACTGTGCCCCACCTAACAGCCCTGAGTCTATTTTCAGGCAGTGGGCGAGCCAGACTTGAGAACTTGCCCCAGGCTATCCGCCTCCCAACTGCAGGGGGAGAAATCGGCTTGTTTCTTCCCCCGCCTGTGGAGTCTGCATGCTGGATTCACACCCTCCCTTGAGTTCTGTCCAGGAGGCTTCTTGCCCTGTTCAAATTGTTACAAAGTTCAACTGGAGATACCCTTCTTGCTGTGGTGTTCCCGCCACCTCCCCCAACCCCCTCTGCCCCTCTTCCCACTCCTCTGGATACCCTCCAGAGGGAACCCTGTGGTGCCAGGCAGGAATGGCCTGCCTGGGGACCCAGCGAGCTCCCAAGGCCTTTCTGTGGCTTCCTCTACCCCTGTATTTCTCTTGCCTCTCTAAATTGACTCAGCTCCAGGTAAGGTCAGAAACTTCTCCCACAAACAGACCTTCAGCTTTTCCAGTGGGGGTGTTGGTTCAGGAGAGGAGGCTTTCCCTTACTCACTTCCACAGTTGGGGCACTCACAGTATTTGGGGTGTCTCCAGGATCCTGCAAAAGCAGTCTGCTTCCTTCAGCGGGTCTGTAGGTTTTTAGGATTGCTGGATTGTTCTTGCAGTCAATCTGGAGCTAAAGTTCACAGTCGACTGTCTGAGAAACTATTAATAGCAATTGCCTTTGCTCTAAATTGTATGCATTTCTTTTTTCTTTTTCTTTTTTCTTTTTTCTTTTTTTTTTATTGAGATGGAGTCTCACTCTGTCATCCAGGCTGGAGTGCAGTGGTGTGATCTTGGCTCACTGCAACCTCTGCTTCCCTGATTCAAGTGATTCTCCTGCCTCAGCCTCCCAAGTAGTTGGGGTTGCAGGCGCCCACCACCATGCCTGGAGAATTTTTGTATTTTTAGTAGAGACAGGCTTTCACCATGTTGACTGGTCTCAAACTCCAGACCTCAAGTGATCTGCCCATCTCAGCCTCCCAAAGTTCTAGGATTATAGGCGTGAGCCACTGCACCCAGCCTGTACACATTTCTTTATTGTTAAAATCCCTTATCATACCTAAATATTTTATTAAGATAAAAATGAGATTTTTTTTAAATTACTTACCGAAACACAAAAACTATGTGGTAACAATAATAGAAAACTTTTTATAGTGCTTACTACATACAAGACACTGTTCTAAACACTTTGTATACATTGACTATTGAATCCTCATAATAACCTTAGGAAGAAGAAACGATCATTATCCCCATTTTAGAAATGAGCAAAGTGAGATACAAAGAGGCTAAATAGCCTGCCCAATGTCACACCTCTGGGAATTAGAAACCCACGATTTGAAGCAAAGCAGTGTGCCTGGCCTTTTGGCTCTTAAAAAATATACTATAAAATAACTAAGATAATGGAAGAAGACTGAAAGATAATGTGATTTTTTTTACTGTTTCGCATTTGAAGAACTTAAAAAGGAAGAGAGGTTGTTAGTTTTTTATGTCAAAGGAGAATCCCATTTGTGTGAGTCCACTAGCTCTAATTAAAACGGAAAGAAATATAGTTTTTTTGTAAGAAATACTTTGTCAGTTGAAGAAACCCTGAAATGGTAAACTAGGAAGGCAACTTTGAAAACATAGTCCTTTTTTATTAAAAATATCACTGCAGAGTAACCATGGTAATTAAACTTTCCATCTTTATGTTTGCCATGATGTCTTCTTTGTAACGCAATTCTTCTCTTCCTCTGATTCCATCTCCTTAGTTTTATTTACAAATTGTTCCTTTCCAATGGTCTAGCATATTCAAATTTTTTGAATTATACCCGCAAACACCACCCACTTTCTTTTATTACAATAATGATTTTATTTGATTGGCTCCATTACTCTTGCTTTTTGTCCATGGATGAAATTAAGATAATTAAATAAAATATATACAAATGATTCATTAAAGTTGTCTATGTGAAGTACATGCAGAAAAACTAATAAAGGGATTTTTGAAGCTCACTTTTTTTAAGGCATGATTTTCCAGAACATAAAGAAAAGGGCATAATAGTTATGTTTTCCAAAGAAATGTTTCATAATGAAATTGCTCTAATAAAATAGTTAATGGAATGGTAATTGTATACTTTATTGAATGTGCTGGTACTTATCATTAATGTGTTTCCATAAAATGGATAACATCTCTTTATTGATATTAGAGTAGAAAATGAGCTAACAATGCTTAAAAATAAAAAGATTGTACTGACAATCTGGGCATTGTACTGACAATAGGGGCATCTTATTTTAAAACAAGAGAAAGTATTGAAACTTTAAAGTGTGGTTTTGGAAATGTGACAGTTCACTTTCTTGTCTAATTATGCCCACTGCACACAATCAAGAAGGTTGAGTCCTGCTGTTTCTGCACCAAAGAATATGCTATCAGAAAATCTCCCTAAATTTATTAAGAAAATAAGTTGAGAGAGGATTTTCCAGTAACCCTGATACCCCCGTCCCCACCCCATTAAAGACTCACCAGTTCTATTGTAGCGGGACTAGTGGCAGACAAAACCGGAAACAGGGTGGTGGGGTTTAGGGTGTTGCAAACTTTAATGGTTATGTGGGGATTTTCACATAGCAAGCTTTGGTACTTGGTTAATCCAGCATTTGTTAACCAATGATGTCCTTTGGTATTTATTAAAGTTATCACAGCATGGGGGTCCTTTATAATCAGGTTTTGCCTAAGGGGTGGTCTAGTGGTTAGGATTTGGTGCTCTCACAGCCGTGACCAGGTTCGATTCCTGGTCAGGGAACCAAGAAAAGTAGCAGGACGAGCGGTGGACAAAACTCCTCAGACACCAAGTTAAAGAAGTCAGTTAAATGGCCGGGGACATCGGCAAGACTCCTGTCTCAAGAGCCAAGCTAAGTGAGAAATTCCTGTCCCTTTTAAGGGCTCACAGCTCTAAGGGGGTGCGTGTGAGAGGGTCGTCAATGATTGAGCAAGCACGGGGTACGTGACTGGGAGCTGCATGCACCGCTAATTAGATCGGAGCAAAACAAGATAGGGATTTTCACAGTGCATTTCTTTTTTTTTTTTTTCTTTTTTTTTTTATTATACTTTAAGTTCTAGGGTACATGTGCATAACGTGCAGGTTTGTTACATATGTATACTAGTGCCATGTTGGTGTGCTGCACCCATCCATAAAAACCCTGGAAGAAAATCTAGGTAGTACCATTCAGGACATAGGCATGGGCAAGGACTTCATGTCTAAAACACCAAAAGCAACGGCAGCAAAAGCCAAAATTGACAAATGGAATCTAATTAAACTAAAGAGCTTCTGCACAGCAAAAGAAACTACCATCAGAGTGAACAGGCGACCTACAGAATGGGAGAAAATTTTTGCAATCTACTCATCTGACAAAGGGCTAATATCCAGAATCTACAAAGAACTCAAACAAATATACAAGAAAAAAACAAACAACCCCATCAAAAAGTGGGCAAAGGATATGAACAGACATTTCTCAAAAGAAGACATTCATACAGCCAACAGACACATGAGAAAATGCTCATCATCACTCGCCATCAGAGAAATGCAAATCAAAACCACAATGAGATACCATCTCACACCAGTTAGAATGGCCATCATTAAAAAATCAGGAAACAACAGGTGTTGGAGAGGATGTGGAGAAATAGGAACACTTTTACACTGTTGGTGGGATTGTAAACTAGTTCAACCATTATGGAAAACAGTATGGCGATTCCTCAAGGATCTAGAACTAGATGTACCATATGACCCAGCCATCCCACTACTGGGTATATACCCAAAGGATTATAAATTATTCTACTACAAAGACACATGCACACGTATGTTTATTGCAGCGCTATTCACAATAGCAAAGACTTGGAATCAACCCAAATGTCCATCAGTGACAGACTGGATTAAGAAAATGTGGCACATATACACCATGGAATACTATGCAGCCATAAAAAAGGATGAGTTTGTGTCCTTTGTAGGGACATGGATGCAGCTGAAAACCATCATTCTTAGCAAACTATCACAAGAAGAGAAAACCAAACACCGCATGTTCTCACTCATAGGTGGGAACTGAACAATCACAGTGCATTTCTATACAATGTTTGTAATCTATAGATAACATAACCGATTTCGTCAGGGGTAGATCTTTAACTACCAGGCCCAGGGTGCAGCGTTGGGCTGTCTGCCTGTGGATTTCATTTCTGCCTTTTAGTTTTTACTTCTTCTTTCTTTGGAGGCAGAAATTGGGCATAAGATGATATGAGGCGTGGTCTCCTCCCTTACTGTAAGGTCATAGCACATGGTATTTTTCTGTTGCTGGAATAAGCATGGTGGATGATGTTTCTTTTTTGTTGTTGTTCTTTTTTCTTTTTTTTTCTTTTGAGGCAGACTGTCGCTCTGTTGCCCAGGCTGGAGTGCAGTGGAGTGATCTCAGCTCACTGCAAGCTCCGACTCCCGGGTTCACGCCATTCTCCTGCCTCAGCCTCCAGAGTAACCGAGACTACAGGTGCCCGCCACTATGCCCGGCTAATTTTTTTTTCTTCAGTAGAAATGGGGTTTCACCATGTTAGCCAGGATGGTCTTGATCTCCTGACTTTGTAATCCACCTGCCTTGGCCTCCCAAAGCGCTGGGATTACAGGGGTGAGCCACCACGCCCAGCAAAGGTGGATGATGTTTCAACTACCATAAAATAGGCTGTATTCTTTGAACAATTACATTACCAATAGCTATATTGTCAGCCTTTCTTCTGGCAATACAAGTATTTGGGAAAGACATTATTATATAGTTAATCTTGAATCTTTATCATGTGTGCAAAAATAAATTATAAACAAAATACGTTATTTTAAAAATTATTTGTAGCAATCTTTATACGTAGTCAGTTTGAATGAACTAGTTGGTCATGACACTGCGAGGAAGAACTGAGGTTAGACCATCCCATACAATTCTGCTTATTTGCTCAGTAACCAACTGTAACCATACTACATTGCCTATGAAAGTTCTTTTCTCTCTTTCCTTTGATTGAATTGAAAGAATAATCCTTGAGAAAAAGAATTCAGGTAATTGCTTTCTCTGTGTTTCAAAGATAATATCATGTTTGAGTATCTGATCTTTGAGGTGAGCCAGACCTGAGTTCCAGTCCTGACTCTGCTATTTGGTAGATTTGTAATCCTGAATGAGTTACATAACCCCTCTTCTTCACCTATAAAGTGAGTCCAATTAAATAGAGTTTACGTCATTAACTGTTATTACTAGTAGATGTAGTTATTCATCATTGTCTGGCACATTTTCAGGAGAAATCTGATTACATAAAAGCTCCCTCTTTTCTCCAAACAAATACATTAGCCTTTCTGCATAAATACTTGTACAATACAATTTCCCCCATAAAGTTATCATAAGAGTTAGGTTGATTTCTTTTCAAATATGTGAGTTATCTGAACAAATAATGAGATTCAGGAAAATTAAAGTTAATTTGTTATCAAGAAATCTACAAACATTTATTGTCCTCTTCCTAGAAGAAGAATAAGTAAGGAAGTCAATACTGGAGTCTTTGATGCCTGAAATGAGTCTTGAAGATGAAGTAAGTAGAACGGACATGCCAGAAGAGTGATGATCGTGACCTAAGACAAAGAGGCATGCAGGGGCTTCTATACTTGAGTGAGCACCATACTTGCCTGGAAGGCTTGTGAAAACAGATTGCTGGGCCTCTTTCAGGGAGATTCTGACTAACTGTGTTTTGAATAAAGCCTGAGAATTTGCCTTTCTGACAAACATTTCCTAGTTGATTTGGGTGCTTCTGGCCTGGGACCACATTTTGAGAACCACTGGAATAGGGGTGATGCACTGGGAGACTATGAGATCTGTGGCTTGTTACTGATGAAGCAGGCAATGAGGAAATGGCCAGAGATGGGCCAGAAAAGGAAGAAAGGACACAGATAATGGAATAACCTGGATATCTACTGAGAAAAGTCTCCACAAAGAGTATAAATTTAGTCCGAGGCCCAGTTTAGAAGGATCAGTGCCACAGTAATGAATTAGGGAATGGGAGACCTGAAGCCTGGTTGACCAGCTGAGAAGTTGGTATAATAATTCAGAGGAGAGATGATAGGGGTTTGAGCTAAGTAAGTGTGAGAATGAAGACAAATACACAAGACTTGCTGATGTATTTAGTGAAGGGATAGAAAAAGCCCAATTTGAAGATGTTCTTTAAAGTGGGTCTGTAATAAACTATATGAACTAGAATGGTTCCAATTTTGTGTTAAAAATAGTTTTGTATTATTTCATATGTTTACACACATGCTAAAATAGAAAAGATTTGAAAGAATTTAGTGGGTTTCATCCAGCTACTGACCACTTTGGTAATCTTTTTCCATTTGATAAAATAATCCCCCTTGTGTGTAAGAATAATAATGTTAGCTATTTTGCATTTAATCCCTGCTTTGTACAAGGAACTACACTACGTATTCTGCATCTAATATTGTATTAGTCTGTTCTCACATTGCTATGAAGAACTACCTGAGACTGAGTGATTTATAAAGAAAAATGGTTTAATTGGTTCATGGTTCTGTAGGCTGTACAGGTAGCATAGTGAGGGAGGCCTCAGGAAACTTTCAATAATGGTGGAAGGCAAAGGAGAAGCAGGCATGTCTTCACATGGCGGAGCAGGAGAGAGAGGGAGAAGATGGAGTTGCTACACACGATAAACAACGAGATCTTGTGACACCTCACTCACTACCAGGAGAACAGCAGGAGGGAAGTCCACCCCCATGATCTTATCACCTCCCACCTCCTCCAACACTGAGGATTACAATTCAACATTAGATTCGGGCAGGGACACAAATCCAAACCATATCAGGCATTTTATTTAATTCTCACCACATTCTATAAAGTAGGTACTATGTTAGCCCTAGTTTACAGATGAGGAAACTATGGCTCACAGGTTATATCATTTACTGTTTCAGTTATCTTCCATTTGCCACTTCATATCCACTCTCCATTTTTTTCCACCTGCTTTCTACCCAAGCAAGCTGATCTGTGTGGAAGGCTTCCATTTGGGTTTAGTCCATGGAAGAACCTGGTAAAAGATCAGACATAGGAAAGAGAGTGAGGCCAAGTTTTATTCCTTCAGCCCTCTCCCTGCTTATTGTCTTACACTGTTTATGTCATTCAACAAAGTAAAATACGACCTATCTATATAACTTTTTCCTTCCTGGTTCCAGGCACCATATTTTTCCTCTTCCCTTCAGGTTTAGGGACAGTAACAGCCCTTCTGTTCCTAGAACTGGAGTGCTGCATGCCTCCCTCATAGGCTCCTTACAAAATTGCTTACACTTGGAAATTAGTTGTTTTGTGAAACTCTCACCAGATTATTCTACTTTGAGCTTTGAGTGTACCATCTTTTTCCCACTGGAATCCTAACTGATATAATTACTCAAAGATTACAGCTAAAAGTTGGAGGAGGCAGGAACTTGAAATCTCACAGTATGACACAAGGCACAAGCTCCTAGAGCCTGCTGTGTGGGGGGTGGGTGTGGGGAGGGAGGGTGGATTGGTGAGAAGTGTCTTCTCTACTTTATTTTGGAACTGAGTTTAGAGAAGGGCAAAGAATGACTGTCTATCTAAATAAATTTCTACAAATCAAGGAAAGCTAAGAGTCAGGAAAAAAAAAAAAAAAAACTAGTGAAAAATCCATTCTTTGGCCTCTTTCCCAGTTCACCCTAATTAAGAAAGAAAAAAGACTTTACTTGGTTCTAAATTCCCATATATGACACTGAGAGTCTGTATAAAAACATATAGGGTCTACAGTCCTATCTTTATAAAGATACTACACGGCAACCTTGATTGTCAGTCTCACACTTCACTCCACTGCCTTCCCCTTCCATCAGCAAGACAACCCATTAAAAGAGTATGATGAAAAAATGAGACCAAATGGAGCAAAGCTTCTGTGAGATTCTTAAGAGGCTGTTTAAACTAACAAACTTATACATGATGTAGAGTAATATTTTTAATGTGTAAAAATAGAATTCAGGTTGAGAAGCAGCATTCTAGAGTGTATCTATTAATTCTGTCATGTTCACATCCTCTTCAGTTAAAATAACTCGTTTTCTTGCAGTGTATCATATTTTTATTATAGAGTGTCATATATAGTGACATATACAGTTCTATGTAACTAAAGCTAACGTACATAAAATCATCAGAAAACAGATGGATGTTCAACTTTCCTGAACTGATTAGAATGTTTAATCAGATTTCAGAAAGGGGTACTATCATAGCCGAGATAATGGTTACATATACTCTTAGGAGTTTTCTCAACAATATAACAAACTACAAATCCCTGAGCTTATCAGAGATAAGTTTAGATTATGTTCCTGCCATTTAACATTTAAATATATTAGCTCCCATCAAATTCTATGGAGTTGTTGCTATAAATTGTCAGACATTAAAAATAAATATGGCAATGTGGTCACCATTGATAAAATAATAAACTTTTCAGAATATGAGAACAAACATAAGTTAATAGATATAGAAAACAGGTTTTGTAGGACAATTGTAAAGTGACCACAAATATATGCAAAAGGCAAACAAAATTTTAAAATTCAGAATTCAAAAGATTGACAATGTATTAGTCAAGACTCGATTTCCTACTGAATTACAATATTCAGCATATTTTGTTTATGTGTACAAAATAACAAAATTTTCCATGAGATCACTGTGATAATTTGCAACCAATATATACATGACCAAAAGCTATTAAATTTCTTTTCCTAAAAAGTGTCTCATTAAGTTGGAAATGAATGATATAATAGTGCATTGTAAAATTTAGAACTCTTATCTTTAAGCATAGGGTTATTTTCACTCTAGTAAATTTCTATTCTAACAAATTACACAGAAACTATTAATTAAATTTTCTAGTTCCCATATCTCTACCCAACTTTCTGCTTGCTGCCTTGGAGCTTTAATCAAGTGAATCTATTCCAGGTCATGTCCATATGCAGTTGACTTAAGTAGACTGCAGCCTTGAATGGAACTTTCATTGCCACCATTGATGTGATCAGTTCTAGTCTCCACAACCAAATTGATCACCCAGCAACAGACATCCATCTTTGAGACAGACCCATTTAACAATCCCAGCATGTCTCTATCAATTCACTGTCAGCCACAAAAAAATCCAGCCTTCACATTGTGCAGAAGGTTTTCCCATACTAGTGAGAATAATGCACAGCTATCCCAAAATTCTAAGTTTAATTATTTGAGCAATCCGCGATGTTTGTAATCATAAACTAGGCAAATGAGGGAGAAAAGAAAATAAAAAATAATAAAAATACTGAGCAAAACCAAACCTTGTCTCTAAAGCAAGTAATTGTTTTCTGTAGTATCTATAAGGTCTGTTTGTATATTAAAAGTCGATAATGTTTATAGCGTACTTTTACAGGCAAGAGAGTGTTCGGTGTTCTACATTTCTTCATTTATTATCTCATTCACTTATCTCAATCTCCTTAGTTTTTTTGTTAATTATCTCATTCAGTCTGCTCAACATCATACAAAATAGGCATTATTAACAACAATTTGTAATGAGGAATGAGTAAGGTTAATGAGGAAGATTAAATAATTAGCTCAAGGTTATATAACAAGTGGCTGAGGCAGGAATCAGACCCAGATTTTATAGGTTCCAGAATAACCTTGGGTTTCAATACTACAAACTTCACATCTTAGCCAAAGACATGAGTACTTTCTTTGGTGGTGATACATACATCACATTTTGAGGCTCATTTCTCTAATATTCTCAACCTTCACTTTTACTAAACCTCATGAAAAAGCTAAAATGTATTCCAAATTATAAATAATGGAAAAGAGTTTAACATTAACAAGAACTAAAATTTTATGGCAAAATTAAATATTACATGAAATATGGACAGATAGATTTAGTGGATACAATGAGGATTACCTTGAACTCTTAAAATAACTCACTGGATAACCACCTTTTCTGTAACACACAGGCAGTAAATATGAGTAGGGAAGGAGTAAGCAGTCACAGGGAGGAAGAGAAAAACAACAGTCTCATGGAAGGTGCAGAGACCAAGTGATGCATGTTTGACTCCAGGACTTCACTGCGAAGGCTTCCTATGTATCAAACCACTAAATCATTTCTAAAATACTGGAATATTTACAGGATGCTGGTTAAATAGAGAGGAGTGAATACATAAGTCTGTCTTTGCCCACTCTTGAAACACCAAAATGATAGAAGAGAAATATTAACAAAGTAAACCCTCAATGACAAAACAAACAAAAAGAACTAGAGGGAAACAACAGGAAGGGAATATCAATAAATACTTTGTAGGTTGGAAGTTTATGAATGAAAGGACACTGAGTTTACTGAGAAGGAAAAACTAAATTCTTATGGATCTACAGAAATAGATAATGATAAAGCAAATGATAACATTCCTTAGAACTGAAGATAGGCTTGAAAATGGAAACAAAATGTTCTGTTAAACATCAATGTTCACACCTGTAATCCCAGCACTTTGGGAGGCCAAGGCCAGTGGATTATTTGAGCCCAGGAATTCAAAACATGACAAAAGCCCACTTCTAAAAAAAAAAAAAAAAAAAAAAACCCCCCTAAAAAAAAAAAAAAAAAAAAAAAAAAAAA
>NW_012120821.1:1874087-1905731 GCF_000951035.1 Colobus angolensis palliatus | reverse complement strand
GACAAAAGCCCACTTCTAAAAAAAAAAAAAAAAAAAAAAAAAAAAAAAAAAAAAATCAGTCAGGTGTGGAGATACACACCTGTAGTCCTCAGGAGGCTGAGCTGGGAGGATCACTTGAGCCCAGGAGAGGGAGGCTGCAGTGAGCCAAGGTCATCCCACTTCGCTCCAGCCTGGGCAAAAGTGCGAGACTCTATCTCAAAAACAAAAGAAACAAATAAACAAGCAAATCAAGGTGGAGCTTAGAGCTGAAAACAGAATAGATAGAAAGACTTAATAGGAGAGACTTAAACCCATATTTTTTCCTACAATGTTTGCAACCCAGCAAATGCCCTTTCCCCACCCCACCAAGCATTCAAAGGCTAGAAGAGTTTTATATGCTCAAAAAATAAACCAGAGAATTTGGACTCATGGCCCTATGTTATGGGGCAATGGTGAAGTATCAAAGAGAAAGCAAGGAAGTAAATGTAAACCTACATAATTTCAACCTGGAACATCCAGTATCCATTAACATACCTCTGTTCACAGACCACTGGCACCCCAGGGGCACCCCAGGGTATGCCTACTCTTTGGGGATTTGTCTTTAAAGAAACTGAAATGCTTCACAGGGAAATCTATAGTTAATAACATATAACTCAAAGGTTAAGTCTCAAATGCAAACCATGAGATGAAAACCTCTGCCTTGCTTTTTGTCCTTTAGAAAAATACTTTAAATTTTTATTGAGGTATAATTTCCATTTAATAAGTGATACGTTTAACATGTATAATTATATGGATTTTCACAAATATGCTGTATACACCTGGGGGAATTACCAACACAATCAAGATACAGAACTTTTCCATCACCCCCAAAGTCTTCTTTTACGCTTCTGCAATCAATCTCTCTCTTTGCCCATGACCTTCAAGCAACCACTGATCTGCTTTTTGTCACTATAAATGAGTTTGCATTTTCTAGAATTTTATATAAAGAGAATCATGCACTATGTGCTTTTTATGATTGTTTCTCCTTAGCCACAATAACACAAAGAAAGATGCTGATAAATTTTGCTAATTTTAAAATGCCTAAAATAAGTCCTACTTAGTCATGTTGTCTTTTTTAAATAGATTTACCAGAGTTTTGTTACATTGATACATTTCTTAGTGGTAAAGTCTGGCCTTTTAGCATAACCTTCACTCCCCTCTCAATTTTCTGAGTAATCGATATCTATTATTCCACTCTGTATGTACATGTGTACACATTATTTAGCTCCCACTTATAGGTGAGGATGTGCAATATTTGACTTTCTGTTTCTGAGTTATTTCCCTAAAGATTATAGCCTCCAGTTCCAGCCATGTTGCTGAAAGACATATTTCATTGTTTTTTATGGCTGAATAGTATTCCATGATATATATATATATACATACCACATTTTCTTCATCCAGTTATTCATTGATGTACACTTAGGTCAATTCCATATCTTTGCCATTGTGAATAGTGCTGCAATAAACATATGAGAGCAGATATCTTTTGACATAATAATTTCTTTTCCTTTGGGTATGGGATTGCTGTATCAAATAGTAGTTCTATTTTTAGTTCTTTGAGAAATCTCCATACTGTTTTCCATAGAGGTTGTACTAGTTTATATGCCCACCAACAGTGTATATGTGCTCTCATTTCTCCACATTCTTGCCAACATCTATGATTTTTTGACTTTTTAATAATAAGTGTTCTGACTGGTATAAGATGGTATCTAATTGTGGAATTAATTTGCATTTCTCTGAGGATTAGTGATGTAGAGCATTTTTTCATATGCTTGTTGGTCATCTATATGCCTTCTTTTGAGAAATGTCTGTTCATGTCTCCTTTGCTCACTCCCTACTGGGGTCATTTGTTTTCTGTTGTTGATTTGTTTGAATTTCTTCTAGTTCTAGATATTAGTTCTTTGTCAGTTTTATAGTTTGCAAAATGTTCTCTCTAATTTACATGTTGTCTGTTAACTTTGTTGATTGTTTCTTTTGCTGTGCAGTAGCTTTTAAGTTTAAGTCCCATTTATCTACTTTGCTTTTGTTGCATTTGCTTTAGAGGTCTTAGCTACGAATTCTTTGCTTAGGCCAATGTCCAGAAGGGCATTTCCAAGATTTTCTTCTACAATTTTTATAGTTTTAGGTCTTACATTTAACCTTGAATCTATCTTCAATTATTTTTGTATATACTGAGAGATATGGGAGCAGTTTCATTTCTCTGCATATGACTATCTAATTTCCTAGCACCATTTATTAAATAGGGTATCCTTTCCCCAGTTTATGTTTTTGTCAACTTTATCAAAGACAGGTTAGTTGTAGCTATGTAGCATTACTTCTGAGTTCTCTATTCTGTTCTATGTGTTTAACGTGATAACAGTACCATGTTGTTTTGGTTACTGTTGCCTAGTAATATATTTTGAAGTTAAGTAATGTGATGCCTCCAATTTTGTTCTTTTTGCTTAGGATTGTTATGCCCATTTGGGCTCTTTATTTTTGGTTCCATATAAATGTTAGGATTTTTTTTTTCTAATTCTGTGAAAAATGGCGTTGGTATTTTGATGGGAATTACAATTAATTAATTGCAATTAACTTTCTGTCTTAATTTCATCATTGACCCAAAGATCATTCAGGAGCAGGTTAATTTCATATGTTGATATAGTTTTGAGAGTTCCTCTTGGAATTAATTTCTACTTTATTTCACTGTGGTCTGAAAAGATACTCAGTATGATTTCAATTTGTTTAAATTTATTGAAACTTGTTTTGTTGCTTAATATATGTCCTAATTTAGAGAATGTTCCATGCACAGAGAAGAAGAATATATATATTATTCAATTGCTGGACAGAATGTTCTGTAAATGTCTGTTGGGTCCATTTGGTCTAGAGTCCAGTTTATGTCCAGTGTTTCTTTTCTGATTTTCTGTCTTGATGATTTGTCTAATGCTGTCTGTTGAGTGCTGACATCCCTCACTACTACTGTATTGCTGTATATCTCCTTTCTTAGATCTAATAGTGTTTATTTTATGAATCTAGTTGTTCTGGTGGATAACAGTAAAAAAGGACAAAGAAGATTAATATATAATGGTAAAGGGATCAATTCAAGAAGAAGATATGACAATTCTAAAGATACCTGTCCTGCTTTTAAATGCCTTGCTATTAAAACGAACAAACAGCAAACAATGAGCGTTAGCAATTTGAAAAAAATATTTCTCCATAAGAGATAGAGGGGGTAAATAGAATTTAAAAGAAACAGAGACAGCAAACAAGACAAAATAATTTCAAGAAGAAAGGTATTTTTAAAAAGTTCATTCATAGAAAGAGAGATGAGATTTTATCCATAAAACACAAACTGTATGTTATTTTTAAAAGAACAACAAAAAGAGCTCTTGGAAATTAAAAATATTATAGCTCTTAGGGAAAAAATATCAATGAAAGAGTAGGAACAAAAACCAAGCAAGCCTCATAGAAAGTAGAAAAAAAGAAAAGAGATGAATAATGAAAGATAAAAAACTGAAAAATGTAAATATTAACTAAAGATTCAGTCATCCAAATGACAGTTTCATAGAGAATAAGAAAAAAAAAAAAAATGAAGACCAGGTGCAGTGGCTCATGCCTGTAATCTCACTTTGTGAGGCCGAAGCAGGAGGATCACCTGCGGTCAGGAGTTCAAGACAAGCCTGGCCAACAATGCAAAACCTCGTCTCTACTGAAAATATAAAAATTAGCCAGGCATGGTAGCAGGCACCTGTAATCCCAGCTACTCGGGAAGCTGAGACAGGAGAATTGCTTGAACCCAGGAGGCGGAGGTTGCAGTGAGCTGAGATTGCGCCTTGCACTCCAGTCTGGGTGACGAGAGTGAAATTCCATCTCAAAAAAGGAGAAAAAAAAAAGAGAGAGAGAGCGAGAGAAAGGAAGAACATTGTTAAATAAATGGAGATAACTTAAATAGATGGGAAAAAAAAAAATAAGTCGTCATGTTGAAAGCCTCGCCAAAATTCCCAGATCAATAAATTAAAAAGATGCACTTGAAGGCCCATCACTATGAAATTACCACCTCCTGAAGATAAAAAATTTTTGGAGAGGTTCCAGGAAGAAAACTTAAATCATATTCAAAGAGGAGGGATAAGAATGGCATTTGACTTCTCATCAGCAGAACTAGAATCTACAGAAAGTGAAGAAGCACTCTCAAAATCCTGAGATAAAATGACTCCACCCAAAAATTCCATGTGTAATAAATCATCTATTAATATAAAAGTAGAGTAAAAATATGACCTATTTCAAACCTAAAAAAAATTACTTCCATTTATATGCTTTCTTACAAAGTTGCTGTAAAATGTGCTACAACAAACTGAAATAGTAAACTTACTCTAGATTTAATTGAATTGTTAGACATCCAGTTGATGTCAGAAAATTGGCTGGTAGGATGCATTGGAAAAGAAGAGTGTTTCGAAATATAAAACGCCAGAAGTAAAAACTAAAATGGGTCAAATGATTTTCTTCAGAGAGCCTAAGGAGTGGAAAAGAGAGGAGTAGGAGACACTTTATTTCCTTAAAATCTTTTAATTTTTTTCCTATGTGCATGCATTACATCATTAAAATGAAATTTGATTTAAATAATAATTAATTCATTTGTAAAAGGTAAGAGTACCATTTAATTTTATTATTCGCTAAGTTCCCCAAATCATAATCCCTTAGTCATTTCTACTTAGTCATTACTGCATCCATTCATTTGTCTCACATTTATTAAGTATCCACTAAAAGTCCTTAGTTGGGAATAAAAAGACTTTTGAAATGTGTAATTTAAATGAGAAAAGCCACATGGAAAACGCAAGAGAATAAATACAAAGCAATA
This sequence comes from Colobus angolensis palliatus, assembly GCF_000951035.1. Taxonomy (NCBI): domain Eukaryota; kingdom Metazoa; phylum Chordata; class Mammalia; order Primates; family Cercopithecidae; genus Colobus; species Colobus angolensis. Next base: position 1,900,882 of record NW_012120821.1, on the reverse strand, counting down.
TATACTGATAGCATTAAAGCACTTATTACTATCAGCTAGCTGAAGTAGAATTTTTTTTCTACTGGGCAAATTTTATAACATATTGTACACAATATGATTGATTAAAGGGAGGATACAATTTGCACTATACGTGTTATCATTTATTATTATACAAAACTCTTCAAAAACGGATCATTTATATGAAAATCCATTTTGTGAGTATAGGAAAACTGTGTTTCATGCAAAATGAAAACCCAAGCTGTTTTATTTTCATTTTTGGTGTCTCATTTGGCAACCATGTTTTAGTTTAATATTGGAGTTGAAACATGTGCTACAACTTATTTTGATGGTCTCCAAAATCACTGATTTTGGTCTGGATTTAAGCACTGTTCAAGATTTACTTAATGATGTTCAGGTTGATTTCTTTTTTATTCATTTGCATCAGTCAATTTGTTACTTTTAGCTTGCAAGAAGAATGTACAGATGTATTTTAAATACACTATTTAATCTCAGAAGAAATATAATTCTGCTATGGCAAGGCTGAAACCCTCTAATCACAAACCCTTTCTGCCCCATTGAAACAGCACTTTTTATTATGCACTTCTTTATTAACTTAAGGTTTGTTAGGCAAGCATCATTACATTAGTGCGGAACAGACATTGGAACGTTTAACAAAACAGAAAACAGGATTTCATTGGAGCTAATTAGATAATGAAAACCATTATATTAGTCAAATTAATTCTGTAAAATAATTTCGGTTAGTTGCATCCAGTGAAAGATGGCTCCAGTGGGGATTAGGGTGAGGTGTGGGGGAGGGGGTAGGTTTTTGTCAACATCCAACAATTGAGGCAACTAGGAAAGAGATTACCTTATAGCCAGATGCACCTCATTCTTTCCTGGTCCTTTTCTCTTATTTTCTTTTTCTCTATTCTACGTTTTTATGCTCTTTTGTTTTCTTTCTTCCCGATGGCTTTGTCATGCCAAATATACCTACTTAACATGTATTATGTGTCAGGGATGATTCACTATGTACATGTATTAACCCTTTAATTCCCACCACAAGCATTTCCATTATACTGATAAAGAAGCTGAGATGCAAGAGGAGCTCCCCAAATTCACAGAGCTGGAAGGGCCCACATTCTAATAACTTAATTATTACATTATTCACTGCTTAACAAACCTGATGCTCTAAGGTGCCCTTGTCAGCTCTCCCTACACACACACACACACACACACACACACACACACACACACACACAGGCTGAGTCTGATGACTCTTAAAGAAGTCCAACAAATTCCAGCTTCAGCTAGCTCAACCTAATTGGTCAGTCTTTTGCCTGCAATGCAGTTGTTAGTCGTCCAATTCACCTCTGGATTCTTAGACTATTTCTATCTTCCAAAAGAGTGTGGAGGGCTGTTACAGATAAATAATAGGAAAAAGTCTGATTTGCTGGCTCTGAATGTATGCACATGACATGGCTGTTTTGGTTTTAGCCTTAGGATGCCGTTATCCAAAAGCTTGCCTGTGCATTATAAGCTAGTGTTGGCAGTCTGTTGCTGCTAAAATGAGGAATAATTCCTGCCTATTAGTAAGTGAGTTTACCTCCAGGAAACCACTGAAAGTCCATACAAATCAGAAGAGTTTCTGCAGGAGCCTAAATTAACCTGCAGGAGCCTTTCAGAGCTGCAAGCAGTATTACTCCCAAGCACAACAAGGTCAGCCCAGGCTCACTTTTGGCTCTGTTTCTAAAGTGGCAATAATTTTTGAAAGAGAATTGCCTGTTGCTTTCTGTTGTGGAGTGGGGAGGGTAACAGTAAGAAAATGTGACTAATCAAGTGCTAGGAGAATTGAAAACTGAAGTTTTCTGATTAGAAATGCAAAGCTAGGATCATGTCTTCTTGTATTTGTCAAAGAGGGGAACATAAAATCCTCCTAACCTATTCAGCTAGCTGAAATGTTTCCATGACAACAGTGGGAGCTTGGAACATTCAGTACTCTTGTCTTCAAAAATAACCTTTCAATATAGGCAAGAGATTGTCAAAAGCACTTCACCTTTGCAGTCCAAGGTAACTACCTGACCATTATCTTGGTCTCTTACTACCCTGGAAGAACTTCAAATGGTTTGTTTATCCTCTAGTGTAGGAATACAAATTAAGATAACCAGCCTAGGATAAACTGTATTTAGTCTCGGCAGGTTATAGCACTTTTAGTTTGTGCACGAATTAGTTTTACCAAAGAAAAGAACTTACTTCTATGCAAAGAATTTATAAAGGTTGTTTCTTCTCTCCTTTTAAAACCAATCAAGTTGAAAATATAAAATAAAGTTATCTCTGATAATATTTGCCTGACATGTCATCAACACACGTTCATGATAAATAATATAGAAAATGTTAGGGGAAACATTCATTTATTATCTCACAACCCAGAGAGCCTACCCATTATTAACATGTTTACATATTCCCGGCTAGTATTTATAGTACAGTCCTATTTTATTTGTTCATATTTACAAACTAAACCATTATTTAAGTTTGACCACAGAGATAAGCTTGGATAATAAAAAGTTTATTGCCTAAAATAAAACCTCAAAATATAGTAGATAATCACACGGGTGGCAGTGTTTCCAAGACTGACATCATGAGAACCAAAACAATAGTTTAATGAATACTCAAATGTAATTAACCTACCTCATCTGTGCATTTGGCATTCCTACTTCTCCAGAAAGAGGCACTGATTTGTCTGTTGGCCACCATCCAATATGGGGCATCTCTTTCCCTGGCCTAATCAATCCTGGCCCAGGTGGCACACTTATTTCAGGTATCACAAATGCTATAAACTTCAGAAATCTCAGTGGGCCATTTCAGCCTTCCTTGTGCAGAGGGCAGCTTCAGAAGCTCCTTTCCAGTTTACCCTGTATACAATTTTATATTATCTTCTTTCTTTCAGAGATGTATCATCAGTAACATTTCAGGAGTGGAACAGTGGAAGTGGTTCACCTCAGGTGCAAGCAGTAAGGGGGAAGGGACACATAGAGAAATTAAAAGCAACAATTAATAAATAAAATCAACAAAAATTCAGCCTGCCTCATGGTCTCACAATGTTCCAGTGATCCTAATATCAGGGAGAAAATATGCTTTTTCTTCCAATCTTTTTTGTTGATATAGGTTCTAAACGATTAATGAAGAGTTTTACTAATATATATTTAATATATACATAATATATATTTTATATATATTTAAGCTTCAAATTGGCACAATTTCATTAGTTACACATAAACTTTGTAATATACATGAGAATTAATCCAAAGGACTCTCATGTATGTTCCATGACACACATAATTAACTACATGTGTTTTTCTCTTCTGGAAAGTTAGTTTTATAAGACTTAGAATCATTCAAGCTCACTTTGGATGCAGTTCATGTATTCAACTCCTGTGTTGTATATTCCTGCACTTAACTAGTAGATTTTAAATAAAAAGTGGCAGCATAGTGGTTGTAAAGATAAAGATTTGAGTTACTTCAACCTTGTCTTTGTATGTGCAGATCATTCTCTGAAACACTGGGAATCCAATGTTTGGAAGTATTTCTCTGTGGGCTTCCCCTCCCCTTCTTTAAAAAAATGTAGTCTAAAAATACTAACGTGTTTATTTTCATTCTTTGTACTGTATTATTTATTTTTACATTTTATTTTACTCCATTTTCTTTACCTGCATGATTACATATGAAAAAGTTCAAGATAAGAATTCTATAATTCATGCTTCTTTTTAAACATTATTATTTGTTATATTTTATGGTTCTATGTTAATGAAATAAATTTAAAAAATTATAATTGGTAATTACCAAAATTAATCACTGAAAATAATTTTGGTCTATGGAATAGAGGGAAAAAAATTAAAAATAATTCACCCCAGATATCAAATACTTTAGGTATTCCTCCATCTCTTATGTTTTAAGCATGTAATTATAATGAAGTTTTCCTCACAAACACTATCCCACTATATCCAAAATATTCCTTTACCCAGAGAAGCCAAAATTTATTTAACTATTAATCTATTATTGAACAAGTAGGTTGTTTCCAGATTTTGCTGTTATAAATAGTGCTATAATGAATATCTGTGTATACATTTTATTCCTGCTTTCAGATGAAACCTGAGTTTAACTTTATGGGACTGCTTATAGGCAATAAACAGGGCCAAAAAGCAGGGCAGGAGTGCCACAATCAATTATTCACAAACTAGATAATGTGAACCATTACTACAGTGGACTCTCGTTTATTCAGTAGTTAATTGTCCACAAACTAAGTATCCATAATTTAGATGACCTACCTACAGCATCCTAGGGAAAAAATCAAAAGACAAAAAATCCTTATGGTGCATTAGCTTTAAAAAACCTTAAGAATCTCCTTGTTTAATATATGCATCTATTATTGATGTGCTGTATTCTTGAACATTTCCATCTATCATGTTATAAAGGAGCTTTGCAGAATAAAATCCTTCCAGGCAGCTACCAGTCATCTGGAGCATCCTAATCTGCTGTATTTATTCATATTTCAATGCATATGCTAAATAAGAAATTGGTGATACGATGGAAGGGACTATGGATACTCAGTTTTGTTCTTAAGCTTGGAGTCAGACAACATTTCTCTGGGTAGTTTATTTCCTGCCAATCTTCTGTGCAAAATATAAAGAAAGTAAACATAAGGAAAATCTGATTTACTCCCACACCAAGGAAGAAGTCATGCCTCAAAGTCACAAGGCAGTGCATCTGGGAGAGGACTGTTCTGGGCGCAGCAGAACAAAATGGTGGTTAAAAGTTTGGCTGTAGTGCCAGACTACCTGAGTTTGAATCCCACTTGCTAGCTGGGCAATCTTAGGCTAGTCATGGGCTGTACCAGGCTCTGGGATTAAAAAATAATAATAATAAACAAGTTGTGGTCCCTACCTTGCTGGAAACTTAGTTGACAGAGAAAGAAAAGAGAGTCACACAACTGAAAAAACTATTACACAAGAGAACACAGATCAGGGCATCCTGCCCAGACTCAGGATATCTGTCAGTTATTATTTTATTATTGAGATTGATGTTTTGTTCTATAGAAGACACAATCTGTTTGAAGGTAGAGCATATATGCATACACATATACACACACATTGAAGGTAGATTTTTTTCTCTCTTCCTATGTGTGTATACATACACACACATACATTGAAAGATTATACATGCATACACATGCATGTAAACATTTACAGGCGTGCAAGTATTTATATACATACATGAATATGCATTTTTCTTCCAGGCAAAATGATTGGATAATGCTTCCATCCTCTTTTACTATTTGGCCCCGTTCTTCATTTTTTCTCAATTCTTAAAGCAAGAAAAAAACGAATGTCTGGCTCAAATCCAAACTTTACTTCTTGCTAAATATACTTAACCTTATTGAGATTCAGTTTCTGTATCTGCGATAATAAAAACAATATCATCTCATAGGGATTTTATGCACATTATAAGCAATAATGTACATAAAATGTTTGACATAGTGCCTAGCACATATTTAGAAAATCAAAGAATGTTAGCTTCATTTACAATTAGTAATTATATTACCTCAGTCAATATAAAAATTATCCGTAGACTTGGGGCTTATTATTATTATCTTCCCTCTGGAATCTCACAATTATTTTAGACCATTTACTGAACACATAGGGAAGATAAAATTATCTCAATGTAGAAAGGGTTCTTTCCTATGGCTATCTATGAGCTATTGGACATAGAAGACTGTTCCAGCTATTCCATGTTGCCTAGATAGGGGTCTCTTCTCTCCCCACTTGCACACCACCCCATAAGTGTCACATGACCCCAGTACTCAATTTCAGTATTTAGAGAAGGTTGTTACCCCCAAAAGTAAGCCAAATGGAAGAGTGAACAATGTCAGGCATACAGGCAAGCATCACTTCTGAAGGACATCTCAATAGCAGGTGCTCCACTGATTACTTTTGATGGGGAGTTCTGACCTAAAGAACTGGAAGCATGAGCTTCATTCAGACTATCTCAAGGGTCCTGGTGTCTCAGCCCCAGTGCTGCTGGCCAACTGTACTTGCTGTGTGGAGCTTAGGTGTCTTTCCTTTTGAACTTAGCTTCTGTCCCAATGGCCATTCTTATTCAGCTAGAAGAAATTATTTCTTCAGTCTAGGGAAGGAGGTCAACAAGTAGATTAAATCTTTTTTAAAATTGTTTTCGTGTTTTCCTTGGAATAAAGCCTTTGCAAAGTTCAAGAGCCAAAATTTTGACGGTCTTTTTCTCTGGATTTTGGCAACTTCCAGTTAAGCCAATGGGTGGTTCCCACTCAGCTTCCTGGGCAAGGGTGTGAAGAAGAAATTCAGGGTACAATTCAGTGAAGCATGGAAAGAGGAAAAACACAAAGGCCACTATCACAATGTATTTCCTCTGTATGTTTACATCAAGTTAGCCTTGATAAGAAAATGACAGAGAAGCAAGTCATCCAGAGTGGCTTATCACTTTGTAACTCATTCTACCCCTAGTGCAAATGTGGTGCTTAAATAATCACTTCATTCCAGGGGCAGGGAGGAGAGGAAGGATTAAATTAGGAGAGGCAGTCTCTAGTAGAGGCTAAGACCATGTGTTCTTGAAATAAAAAAGCCCTGCCTTCCTGTCCTCATTCAGCTACTTATGAGTTAAGTGACTTTGGGCAAATTACACAACCTCTCTGAGCCATGGCTTTCTCAATTGAGAAAGTGGATGATAAGGATGCTTCTGTCTTTACATAGTCTTTTGAGGGACTAAATAATAATAAAATCTCAGCATAAGGAATCAAAGAGTAGATGTCATCTTCTGCTATTTTAAGAGAGGTGGATGGGGGTAGGTCTAAGACAAGAAAACTTTATCATATCAGTGTTCTGCTCTGTCAAGCCTGTGTTATTAGGTTTCCAAGATCAGGAAACAACGAGACACCTTGTCTGATATCAGCCATTCATTTTCCATTCATTTTTGTTGTGCAAAATTCACATTTGCCAGCCTCCCAGAATCTGTTATAGAAAGAAGAGCATAAAAGATTCATGCACGTTCAGCAGTTACCTCCTGGATAACACTTCTCAAGGGACTTATTAAGGAATTTAATTTAAACCAATAGAACCAGTAGTATTTCTGCTGATCCCTCGTGTAACTGTGTTAGTGAACATAAATATACATGGTCAGGCTTTGGATATCCTGTGATTCTTACAATTATGTAGTTCAAAGCAAAGCAAACTGATTACCATATGCATGAAACTGAGAAACAGAAAGTTCTATTCTGTTTCAGCAGTAGAAGAAAAGGTGGTTTTGTAATATTAGTTACCTAATTCCCTTTATTTGACATATTTTCAATACTCTTACAGAGAAAATATTCATCAAAATGTATCACATGGAAGCACAGTAAATGTATGTTTCTCTTCTCAAGTTGCTGTGTTCAAACTTTGTCCTAAAGCAATGCTAGCTAACGTAACCTCTGCGATAATATGAACATACAAGTGATTAAATGCTAAGAAATAAAGAGCTCAGAATCTTTTGTTTATATTTGGTTGTCATAATATATTTACAATAATTATGTCTAACATTATATTGAGCTGCAAAGAATTTTATGTTTTTCAATAATCTTTCAGGAACACTCAATATATAAAATAGATAAAAAGCAGAAAATACCTGGTGAAAGTGCGGCTTAGATACCTGAATATTCTGACCTTGAAGCCTCTCCATCAATCCCCATAAGTAGTTCCTGAAATGACCCTGTATACCCCAAGGACTCAAAAGAAAACAATTTGTATAATGCATTATTCCTTTTTATACACTTTCACTTTATTTTGTCCTCATAAAAGCCTAACGATATAGATCTTGCCCTCATTTTACAGATTAAAAAACAAAAATTCAGAAAGGAAATATTTTCCAGGTACTCCATTTATAAGTACCAGCTTTTGGACTCAAACCTACATCTTATTGTGCTAAAGCAGAATTTCTTAACTTTGTCACTATTGATGTTTTCAGCTAGATAACTCTTTGTTCTGTAGGGCCACCCAGCCTCCTTAACCTCTACCCACCAGAAGCCAGTAGCATACTACCCTAGGTCATGACAATCAAAGGTGTCTACAGACATTACCAAGGGTCCTGTGGAGTGGGGTGGAGGTAAGGGAAATAAAATGGCCCCAGATTGAGAGCCATGCCTCTAAAGCCAAGGCTCCTAACCTGCTATTTAGGATCCCCAAAATAATACACAGGTAGGATTCTAGGGGTCCTTGAACTTAAATAGGAAAATTTTTTATCTTTACACTAATATTTAATAGAAATTTAACATTTCTTTCCATAATTAATGTAGGCAACAGGCCTTAGTTGTGTTATTACCACTAATTACTCTTGTGACTTGTAACCAATAAAACATCAATGGAGTACTATTCAGTCATAAAAAAGAGTGAGATCCAAACATCTGTAACAATATGGATTCAACTGGAGATTATTATGTTAAGTTAAATAAGCCAGGCACAAGGAAGGCAAACATCGCGTGTTCTCACTTATTTGTGGAATCAAAAATCAAAACATTTGAACTCATGGACATAGAGAGTAGAAGGATAGTTACCAGAGGCTGGGAAGGATAGTGAGGGGCTAGGGGAGGTGGGGATGCTTAACAGGTACCAAGAAAATAGAAAGAATGAATAAGACCTACTATCTGATAGCACAATAGGGTGACTATAGTCAATAATAACTTAATTGTACCTTTTAAAATAAAAAGTGTAATTGAATTAGTAATTCAAAGGATAAATGGTTGAGGGGATGAATACCCCACTCTCCATGATGTGTTTAGGGCACGTTGCCTGCCTTTATCAAAACATCTCATGTATTCCATAAATGTATATGCCTACTATGTGCCCACAAAAAAAGTTAAATAAAAAAAAGTTGATAAAAAGGAAAAGAAAAAACATGAATATACCAAACCTTACATCTAATTACAATTTATTACAAGTATTTCAAAATTTTATTTATTGTATTTACTACTTCAAAATTATGGTAGATATTTGGCCTACTGTCTATTCTTATTTGAAATATTACTTTAAAAGTATATATAACTATATGATATGTTTTAACTTTTGTTAACTATATTTTAACACAATTGTTTTCCTTTGTAATCCTTTCTTTGATTTTTCGTACTATTTTCTAAGAGGGTGTCCATAGGTTTTACTTGATTGCAAAAGGGATCTATGACACAGAAAGTTTTCATAGCCCTGCTCTGAAGCCCCTGCTTTTTACCACCTTATATTTGGAGAGACAAGTTTAGCCCATTAAACTTTTTTATGGGCTAAGAGTGCAGACTGTGTTGCATCTGTACTCAAATTACTAGCTGTTCTTTGTCTGTAAAATGAGAATAATAGTAGCACATATCTTTTACTAGCTCTCACAATGTTAAGTGTTTAGCCCAGTGATTGGCACATAGTGAGCATATAATTACTACAAGTTATTTTTATTACTGCTTTAATGTCTTATAACATGATCTCTGTTTATATATAATTGTCAAGTAAATATTTTGCCAATTACATTACAATGGTATTGACCAAACACAGAAATCTTTGAAATGCATGCCAAAGAGTGTAAAATGCTTACATTAGTCTCTCTCCTGCTTAGTGCTGGTTGGCATTTTTAATTTGCAGGAGATGTATAAGAAATTCATCTTCTTCAAGAGGCATTTGAAAATGTTCAGCATTCCACTTATTCCTATACACTGTGAGGATGGAAGCAATATTTATTTCACAGTGGATGCAAAGCCAATAGGAACAATGACAGCAAAAGTAAACTGGGAATTGTTGAACTGGGTGGAGCTCCAAGCCCTAGGTTTTTGCCTTTTGCCTGGCCCTCAATGTCAATTACCAACAGACACCTGCCGATCATACTTTTCCATTTCTGCTCCATTCTCACTGGAAAATATTTCTTTTCTCATGTGATGCCAATTCATGATAAATGCTCACAAAAGCATGACAATTTCAGTTGCCAGACCATCTGGCTACTGGATATTTCATCATAGTTTTTAGAGCCAAGTGCTTCACCAGTTGCCCTGTTTCTATGGAAACAGAAGCTATGGTGACAGTTCGTGACTTAGATGAACTGTCTCACTGCTCGTTAAAGATGGCTTCTGAGGGTCAATGCACAAGCTGTACTTGTTTTCTTATAGTCAGAGTGTTAGGCGCTATATTGCTCATTTTTGTTACTCTTATTTACATCCTCCCTTGTGAGGCACTTGGGGAACCAAATAGAAGTGTGATTTAATCATAGATAAGCCCTTGTTTCACACTCTTCCTCAGGAATGGATGGATGGATGGATGGGTGGATGGATGGATGGATGGATGGATGGATGAATGGATGGATAGATAGATGGATGGATGGATGAATTCATCCAGTCAGTCAACAAACATAGATGGAGTATTTGAACATCAAGTCACTTCTCTGTTAAACCTTTCACTTTTCATGATACAGTCCAAGTTCCATAGTTTAGCAAACAAACAAACAAACAAAATCCTAATGAGTTTCAAACTGCAGCCATTCATTAATGAGTGAAATCAATTTAACAGGTGGTGACAAGCATTTTTACAAGTGAACAGAATAAAATAAGAATAGAAATAATAATAGAAAATAGAAAATAAGAATAGAATAAAATAATATAATAAGACTGAATAGAGCAAAGAACATTGTAAGTATTCAGGATAAATATTGCTTCACAAAAATTTTGCTTAAATTTTTAGTGTGTTATACTGAGTTACAAGGTAAAATGCATTTCTTTTTGGAAAGTAAGGAAAAGTTTGAAAACTACTAACAGGGAAGGCCCTTTGATCCTCCTTCCATCCCCATCTCTAAATGTTACGTCAAAATTCATTTTATAAGATTCCTCCTATTATTAATTTCTAGTTTCATGCCATTGTGATCAGAAAAGATACTCAATATGATTTCAATGTTCTTAAGTTGCTTAAGATTTCTTTTGTGGCCTAATATAAGATCTATCCTGGGGGATATTTTGTGTGCACTTTTGAAGAATGTATACTCTGTTGCTCTTGAGTGGAATGTCCCATAAATATCTGTTAGGTCTGTTTGGTGTAGCTTGTAGTTCAAGTTCAATGTTCCCTTTTGATTTTCCATCTAGATTGTCCAGTGTGGAAAGTGGGATATTAAAGTCTCCTGCTATTATTGTATTGCAGTCTGTCTCTCCCCTTAAAATCTATTAATGTTTGCTTTATATATTTAGGTCCTCTAATGTGGGGTGCATATATATTTATAATTGTTATATCTTCTTGATGAAGTAACTCCTTATTATACAATGGTCTTCTTTGTATTTTTTACAGTTTTCATCTTAAATAAGTCTATTTTGTCTTATATAATTATAGTTTCCCTCCTACCCCAATTTTGGTTCTCATTGGCTTTGACTGTCTTTTTCTATCCCTTAATTTTCTTTCTTTTTTTTTTTTTTTTTGAGACAGAGTCTGGCTCTGTCGCCTAGGCTGGAGTGCAGTGGTGCGATCTCCGCTCACTGCAAGCTCCACCGCCTCCTGGGTTCACGCCATTGTCCTGCCTTAGCCTCCCTAGAAGCTGGGACTACAGGCACCCGTCACCATGCCTGGCCAATTTTTTTGTATTTTTAGTAGAGACGGGGTTTCACTGTGTTCGCCAGGATGGTCTCGATCTCCTGACCTCGTGATCTGCCTGCCTTGGCCTCCCAAAGTGCTGGGATTACAGGCATGAGCCACCACGTATGGCCCTATCCCTTAATTTTCAATTTCTGTGTGTCCTTAGAGATGAAGTGAGTTTCCTGAATGCAGAATATAGTCTTGTCTTTTTTTTTTTTTTTTTTTTAATTCATTCAGTCACTCCTTAGAGGTGCAATTGAGTTTTCTGTAGGCAGCATATATTTGGGTCTTTTTTTTTAGCCATTCAGTCACTTGATGTCTTTGAGTTGGAGAATTCCATCTATTTACATTTGAAGTAACAATTAACATTTTAGGACTTACTATTGACATTTTGTTAATTGTTTCTGGTTAATTTGTAGATTCTCTGTTTTTTATGTTTATTTTTTCTTTCTTTCCTGATATCTTCCTCTGTGATGTATGATCTTCTATAGAGGTATGCTTTGAAAACTTTATCTTTTGTGTAGCTACAGAGGGTTTTTCTTTTGTGGTTATTATAAAAATTACATAAAATATCTTATACTAATAACAGGGTATGTTAAGCTGATAACAGCTTAACTTTGGTCACTTGCACAAACTCTACCCTTTTATTCTCTTCCTGCCAACCGTTTGTTTTGTTGACATATTTTGTATTTTTTTAATTTGTGTCCCTTAAACACATTACTGCAGCTATAGTTATTTGTAATATTTTTGTCTTTTGCCCTTTATACTAGAGATATAGTTGATTTTCACACCACTATCACATTATAAGAATGCTCTATATACTTACTATTACCAGTGATTATATATGTGTGTGTGTGTGTTTGTGTGTGTATTTATATATATATATGTTGTTACTTAGCAATCTTTTCTTTCAGCTTCAAGGGTTCCTTTCAGCATTTCTTATAAGTAGGTGCAATAGTGATACATTATTTCAGCTGTTTGAGAAAGTTTTTATCTCACTGTCCCCAGACACTTTTTTAATTTAATTTAATTTTTTGAGACAGCACCTTGCCCTGTCACCGAGACTAGAGTGCAGTGCCATGATCACAGTTCACTGTTACCTCAAGCACTTGGGCTTAAGAGATCCTCCCACCTCTGCCTCCTAAGAAGCTAAGACTACAGGTGTGTGCCACCATGAAATTATTTTTTCTTTTTTTCTTTTTTTTTAGAAATGAGTCTTGCTAAATTGCCAGGCTCATTTCAAACTTCTGGGATCAAGAAATTCTTCTACCTTAGCCTCCCAAAGTGCTGGATTACAGGCATGAGCCACTATGCCAAGCCTTCCCTTTATTTTTGAAGAACAGAATTACTGGTTATTGTATTTTGGTTGACAGGTACTTTTTTTTTCAGCTTTCTGAGTTTTCATTCCATTTCTTTCTGGCCTGAACAGCTTCTGCACAGCAAAGTAAGCAATTAACAGAGTGAAGAGACAACCTATTGACTGGGAAAACAATATTTACAAACCATATATCTGACAAAAGGCTAATATCCAATAAAGAACTCAAATAGCACAGTAGCAAGGAAACAAATAATCTGATTAAAAAATTAACAAAAGATGGGAACAGACATTTCTCAAAAGAAGAGATTCAACTGGCCAAGAAAAACGTTAAAAAATGCTCAACATTGCTAGTCATAAGGGAAATACAAATTAAAACTTCAATGAGATATGACCTCATGCTTATTAAAATGGCTGTTATAAAAAAGACAAATGATAATACGTTTTGGCAAGGATGTGGACAAAAGGAAATCCTTGTACACCATTGGTGGGAATGTAAATTAATACAATCATTTTGGAAAATGTATGGGAGTTCCTTAAAAAAATTGTAAATAAAATTCTCATATAATCTAGTAGTCTCATTTCTGAATATATATCCAAAGGACTTTAAATCAGTATGTTGAAGAGATATCTGCACTTCTATGTTTATTTTAACATTATTCACAATAGCCAAGATATGGAACCAATCTAAGTGCCTGTCAATATATGAATGGATAAAGAAAATGTGGTATATATACAATGGAATATCATTTAGCTTTTAAAAATATCTGTTATTTGTAACAAATGGATGAAACTAGAAGTCTATGTTCAGTGAAATAATACAAACACAGAAAGACGAATACTATATGATGTCATTTATATGTGGATTTAAAAAAATCGACCTCATAGTAAAAGAGAGTAAAAAGGTGACTGAGCAGGAAGAAAGACGAAGGGATGGAGAAAGACAAAATGTTGATCAAAGGATACAAAGTTTCAGTTAAACTGGGAGAATAAGTTTTAGTGATTGTAGTGCATGGTGACCACAGTTAATATAATGTATTATGTATTGGTACTTAATATGTACTATTGCTAGAATATTTAATGTTATCATCATTAAAAAATGATGAATTCATGAAATGATGAATATGCGAATTAATTGGTTGACTTTTTCTATAATAGAAGCATAAATCAAAACCTCACCTGGTACCCTACAAATATCCACAATTATTTATCAGTTAAACAATTTTTAAAACTATATTTAATCATACTGCACTATTCCAATTTTCTAAAACACATATTCTTTTGGGTCTCTAAGAGCCTTGCATGACACATTTATAAATTCTCTCACAGCCCATCTACCAATGCCTGAAACACAGCTCTCTCTGTTCTACCTGTAGTCTTTGCTGAGAATCCTCTCCCACCCCTACCAGCCTAGGTGGGCTTATAAACCCCACATCCATGCTAGCACATATATACTTTTTAACTGATGCTTTCTTGTTTTTAATTTTTTTCAGATATCTGCTCTTGAAGATCACAACCATATATAACTAGTTGTAGTAGCCCCAGCTTTTAACTTCCACAAGTGACTGGGAATAGCAACCAAGAATAAAAAGAAACCAAAAAAAAAAAAAAAACAGTAATCTAGTTCAGTATTGTCAAAGGGTGAGATGTTTATTAATGCTAGTATTAAATTACATGGTGAGGAAATTATTTTCTTTACAAATCTTACCTATACTTCTGGTTACAAAAGAAAGAAAAATCTTTTCAGTGTATTGAATCAAATTTATAAAAGTAAAATCATAACTCTCATGCCAATATAAAACAGGCACATAAGATTTTACTTAATTCATTAATTAATATTGGAACTGGTAAGATGTTGCAAACAGAACAAAGGAAGGTTCAGAGATGTTCAGTGAGATAAGAATAGAAAGGTGTCCATGGTACTTGACAATAGAACACTCAGTGGAGACCTCTGATTATAGAAGGCTGTGTGCAGTAATTGGGCTGAACTATGTGCTGTAGAAGGAGCATATCGCTCTTTCAAGAAGGTAAGAGAGAGAGGGAAGGCAGTAGCTAGAATAGGAGGCATGGTTAAGGAAAGAGTTTTGTAATTATTGTTTGGTTTGAGTTTTTCATTTGTTTACATGTCTGTCTGTATCGTAACGCCCTGAACATGTTTAGAGGCAAAAGTGGAGAAACTATGAGAAAAGAACAGATAGAAGTGAGAGATGGGATAGATAATTGATTGATAAGGTCTTGACACTGGTGAGGTGGATAGGATTATTAAAACAATTGAGGATTTTGTTTCAAACAAGACACTAAGTTTGGGTATAAAGGCATTTGTAGATGAGGGGAAGAGGATTCTTTCTTCTTGAGGTTATCTTCTAGGCAATGTTCCATATCTGGTGGCTTTTTTTCTTTGAGATGGAGTCTCTCTCTGTCACTCAGGCTGGAGCACAGTGGCGCAATCTTCGCTCACTGCAAGCTCAGCCTCCAGGTTCGCGCCATTCTTCTGCCTCCCGAGTAGCTGGGACTACAGGCGCCCGCCACCATGCCCGGCTAATTTTTTGTAATTTTAGTAGAGACGGGATTTCACCGTGTTAGCCAGGATGGTCTCGATCTCCTGACCTCGTGATCCACCCGCCTCGGCCTCCCAAAGTGCTGGGATTACAGGTGTGAGCTACTGCGCCCAGCCTCTGCGGGCTACCTTTTAGGGGACTTAAGAAAAATAAAGATTTGGAATAGTTGCTTGAGTTCGGTTTATCATACATTATTTTTATTTTAATATTTTATATAAATATATTGTGATATTTCTAATACAGTTCTATTTCTGCTTGCATCCTTCAGGGACTCTCCATTGCCTGCAGGATAAAGTCCATGTTTCCATACAAAGCCTTCTCTACTTTTCTACATTTATTTCCTGCCCTTCCTTGATAAGCCCCCTGTGCTCCTGCTACACCAGAACACTTCAAGTTCCCTAATGTAATGTGTATATGCTGTATTCAACTGTGCTAAAAAGACAAGAAAAAATAACACACTGTATCAAATCTATAAGAAATAATGAGCTTAGATAGTAAGTAAACCTGTAGCTTATGGGGTATAGGTAAAATTCATAGGATAATTAAGCATAGGTAATGAGTAAGCAAGTACCGTGTGAAACAAAGGCAGAATTCATATGACATGCTCAATATAGACAATAAATTAATAACATGTGACATGCCAAAGAAAAAATTCAATAGAAAAATTGATTGCACAAACAAGAGTGTTACTTACAGATAGAAAGATCAAAGTCTTAATCATCAATTGATAACTGCGATGCCCCCAAACATGGCCACCTATTAGCAACACCCTAAAGGATCATTTCTGACCCCACACGTTCTCTTCCCAATAAATACAAGAAAAACTCATGGCTGTTCAGGGGATTCATTGCCAAGACACAGCTATGTTTAAACTACATCTTTCCCTATACCTTACTGGCCCAGAGTATCTTCTGTGAGTTATGTTGCTTGAACCTCAACTCTGGTCCTCATAGTCACACTATCATTGGGAAAGTCTGAGGTGAGAGAGACAGAGAAATGTATGAACATGGCACACCCCAGAATTCAGGTACTGAGGTTCTTATACCTGGTTGCACCCTATCATAAATGTAGCTTTCCCAGTATCTTTCCTTTTGCTTCTGTGTTTTAATTTGATTTACTACATCACATGATTCAAGCATTTTAATTTTGTCCATGAGCCCTTCTGTTCTATGGCGCTGTGGGAAGTTTGCTTGTTAATATACATAGAAGTTATTATGGCATCAATATAACTTCTTCTATGACATCTGATCCTATCAGGTTTTTTTCACATGTTTCTGCACGTTTTTTATTCTCTCTACCTAGAATGCCATTCCCCCATACCTTTCCAGTGAATAATTATTTATCCTTTAAAAACCCAGATCATGCTGGTCTACTTTGAAAGTCTTTCTATCTCTGCTGTTTGTTTCACCACTGTACTTTGTGTTCGACAGCATCTAAAATGGATTTCAATGATCCTCACTTTCTGGTGTTCACATCAATGTGTAATTCTCTTCCTTTGAGTGTGGACTTACTTCATATGGATAGAATATAGCACAAGTGATACAATGTCACATCTCGATCAGCTTTTAAAAAGCCTGACTTCTAGCCAGCTGGCCCTTGCTGTTTTTCACTTGCTCTAATGGAAGCCAGTTGAGAGTTTCCCTGTGGACATGCCTATGTGACAAGAAACAGAGAGAGGTCTCCAACTGCCAGCAAGATACTGAGGTTCTCCGTCCAACAGCATATGAGGAACTTAACCCTACCAACAACCTTGTAAATGAGCTTGAGTATGAATCATCACTCAGTGGAGCTTTCAGATATGACCACAGTCCCAGCCAGCAACTTGATTACAACCTTGTGAAAGGTCTTGAGGCAGAGGCACTAAACTACATCAAGCCCAGTTTGTTGGCTCACAAAATCTGTGAAATAACGCATTTGTTGTTTTAAGCTACTAATTTTTGGAGTAATTTGTTATGCGGCAGTAGATAGGCAACAAATCAGCATATACTCATCTAGTGTAGCACTAATCACAGAACACTGATGTAGTATGTCTGCACCACCCACAAGATTGTTAGCATCTTGACCCTTGAGAACAGGGCTTATTATTATTATTATTATTATTATTATTATTATTATTGTTACTATTGAGATGGAGTCTCGCTCAGTCGCCCAGGCTGGAGTGCAGTGGCACGATCTCGGCTCACTGCAACCTCCACCTCCTGAGTTCAAGTGATTCTCCTGCCTCAGCCTCCCAAGTAGCTGGGACTACAGGCACCTGCCACCACACGTGGCTAATTTTTTGTACTTTTAGTAGTAATGGGGTTTCACCGCATTAGCCAAGATGGTCTTGATCTCCTGACCTCATGATCTGTCCGCCTCAGCCTCCCAAAATGCTGGAATTACAGGCATGAGCCACCACTCCTGGCCAGGGCTTCTATCTTAATAATGTTTTCCTAAGGTCTAGCAGCTCCTGTAATGTATTAAGTCTATGACTGGGATGTTTAGTGATTTGGAGGCACCTTGTGGTAAGTAATGTAATCATCATCATTCATCATAGCAAATGTTTATTGAATCCTAGTCTTTCATGGCAACTTTTAAATGCTTTATAGGTGTTATTTTACTTAAGTACTAAAATTATCACAACTGAGAAAAGAGGCAACTGAGTCCAGAGAAGTCAGGTAACTTGCCCAAGGTCAACAGCCGATGGAGCCTGGCTATGGAGACAAGCCGTCTACCTAGAGTTCACATTCTTAACCACAAAAATTACATCCATATCCTATACTTCTAATAGTATATACATCTTACGTACATCTTATATTTTTAAAATATATTTACTAGCAAAGCACCTTATTGTAAAGATGATCAATATACATGAGTGAACAAGTGAAGAAATCAGCACAAGCCTCTTTTTTTGGGCCTGAGTTTGTTTTTTGCTTCTGAGCCAGGGAGACATGCGCATCAGCAACAGACGAGTTTTTTGACTCTTCCCTGAGGATCCATTATTATCTGTGATGATGTGAAACAGAGACCATCAGTCCACAGAGACCCTTTCAATTCCCAGTGCTGTCTGAGTGAAAACTAAAGGAATGCCATGTTTTCAAGAGCCTTTATTTCTGCCAGTTTTTGTTTCCATTTTGAACCTATTATTTTAAATGAACTCATTCAGAAAGGAAAAAGTGCATTATCTCTTTGAAATCAGATCCAACTGACACAGCAATCTCATTACATCATAGCTGCAGTCAAACCTGAAATAGTAGTAATTACAAATTGAAATCGTTATTAGGGGTGGGGAAGAGTTTTCATAGATTATAACAAACCAAATGATGTGAACCTACACCATCTGTCCTCAACCTTCAGCCTGGATTCTAGGAAAATTAGTCTGACTCCACCACACAGAATTTCTTTTTCTATTTGTTATTTGATCTGATTTGTGCTCGCCATGGCAAATTGGTCACACACCAAAATAGTATTGGAAGGAGCATGGTCTTCCAATTAGCTGATTTAACTGCCAAAATTATAGGGGCGTACTGGATGAGTGATGGAAACCCACATATGATATAAGATGCTTTATTCACCTTACCTCCCTGTATGTATAGCCTGGGATGATAAATTAAATCATAACAAGATACAAACTACCTGAAAACCTAATTTCATTAGTGTCTTAACCATTTTGAGCCTTGGACTTTTATAACCATTACATTTAAACTATGTTATGGCATTTCATTACCCAGAAGTAGAAATAACGTGGTAAAGAATATTGGGAACTTTTGGAGAATGTGATTCAGGGCACTTTTAAGTTGTGCCGAGAGTAAGAAAAGCTAATAAATGAGGCACACGATCCCCAAAAGCAGTGAGAAATACTGACACCTCTCTACTTCACAATTTTGCCTACAAGTAGATCTCTATAGCATATGTGGGGATAGGATGAAAACTTGCTATCTAGATTTGTTAGATTCAAATTAATGAAATGCAGTTGTGGATTGATATGGTTTGGCTATGTCTCCACCCAGATCTCATCTTGAATTCCCAAGTATTGTGGAAGGGACCCAGTGGGAGGTAATTGAATCATGGGGGCAGTTCTTTCCATTGCTGTTCTCATGATAGTAAGTCTCCTGAGATCTGATGGTTATTATAAGAGGGAGTCTTCCTGCACAAGCTCTCTTCTCTTGTCTGCCACCATGTGGAGACACGACTTTCACTTTCCACTATGATTGTGAGGCCTCCTCCACCACGTGGAAATGTAACTCCAATAAATTATCTTTCTCTTGTAAATTGCCCAGTCTCGGGTATGGCTTTATCAGCAGCATAAAAACAGACTAATACAGTAGTTGGTACCAGTAGAGTGAGGCGTTGCTAAAGAGACATTCGAAAATGTGGAAGCAACTTTGGAACCGGGTAACAGGCAGGGATTGGAACACTTTGGAGGGCTAAGAAGAAGACAGGAAAATGTGAGAAAGTTTGGAATTTCCTGGAGACTTGTTGAATAGCTTTGACCAAAAGCCTGATAGCGATATGGGCAATAAGGTGCAGACTGAGGTGGTCTCAGATGGAAAGGAGGTACTTTTTGGGAACTGGATAAAAGGTGACTCTTGTTATGTTTTAGCAAAGATGCTGGTGGCATTTGGCCCCTGCCCTAGAGATCTGTGGAACTTTGAACTCAAGAGAGATAATTTAGGGTATATGGTGGAAGAAATCTCTAAGCAGCAAAGCATTCAAAAGGTGACTTGGGTTCTGGTAAAGGTATTCAGTTTCATAAGGGAAGCAGAGCATAAAAGTTTAGAAAATTTGCAGCCTGACAATGTGATAGAAAAGAAAAACTCATTTTCTGAGGAGAAATTCAAGCTGACTGCAGAAATTTGCATAAGTAATGAGGAGCCCAGTGTTAATCCCAAAACAGTGGGGAAAATGTCTCCAGGGCATTTCAGAGGTCTTCACGGCAGCCCCTCCCATCAAGGGCTAGGAGGCCTAGGAGGAAATGGTTTCCTGGAATGGGCCCAGGGTCCCCCTACTGTCTGTAGTCTAGGGTCTTGGTGCCCTGTGTCCCAGTCACTCTAGCAATGACTAAAATGGGGTAAGGTACAGCTCAGGCTGTTGCTCCAGAGGACGGAAGCCCCCGACCTTGGCAGCTTCCACATGGTGTTGAGCCAGTGGGTGCACAGAGGTCAAGAATTGAGGTTTGGGAACCTCCGCCCAGATTTCAGAAGATACCTGGAAATGCCTGAACGCACAGGCAGAAGTTTGCTACAGGGCTGGGGCCTTCACGGAGAACCTCTGCTAGGGCAGTGTGGAAGGGAAATGTGGTGTCAGAGGCCCCACAGAGTCCATATGGGGCACTGCCTAGTGAAGCTGTGAGAAAAGGGCCACTGTCCTCCAGGTTGCAGAATGGTAGATCCACCAAAGCTTGCACCATGTGCCTGGAAAAGCTGAAGACACTCAATGCCAGCCCATGAAATCAACTAGGAGGGTGCTATACCCATCAAAGCCACAGAGGAAGAGCCACCCAAGACCATGGGAAGCCATCTCTTTCATCAGCGTGACCTGGATGTGAGACATGGAGTCAAAGGAGATCATTTTGGAGCTGTAAGATTTGAGTGCCTTGCTGGATTTCAGACTAGCATGGACCCTGTAGCCCCTTTGTTTTGGCCAGTGTTTCCCATTTAGAATGGGTGTATTTATCCAATGCCTGTACCCCCGCTGTATCTAGGAAGTGACTAACTTGCTTTTGATTTTATAGGCTTATAGGTAGAAGGGATTTGCCTTGTCTCAGATGAGACTTTAGACTGTGGACTTTTGAGTTAATGCGGAAATGAGTTAAGACTTTTGGGGACTGTTGGGAAGGCATGATTGGTTTTGAAATGTGAGGACATGAGATTTGGGAGGGGACAGGGGTAGAATGATAGGGTTTGGTTTTGTCCCCACCCAAGTCTCATCTGGAATTCCCAAGTGTTATGGGTAGGACCCAGTGGGAGGTAATTGAATCATGGGTGCAGGCCTTTCCCATGCTGTTCTTGTGGTAGTGAGTAAGCCTTATGAGATCTGATGGTCATTATAAGAGGGAGTTTTCCGCACAAGCTCTCTTCCCTTTTCTGCCACCATGTGAGACATGGCTTTCACCTTCCACCATGATTGTGAGGCCTCCCCAGCATGTGGAACTGTAAGTCCAATAAACCCCTTTCTTTTGTAAATTGTCCAGTCTCAGGTATGTCTTTATCAGCAGTGTGAAAATGAACTAATACATGGACAAGTATACTTTTAAAAAGTTTACTTTAAAAAATGTACTTATAAAAATAACAGAAATTATAGTTGAAAATACTTTACTGTTGTTACTTAATATCTTTAGGCAAAGCCCCTTGAGGGTTCTAATAAACAGAAAAGCTAGAAAAGCTATTTTGAAAAGAGTTTTATACAGTATATCCCCCGAGCTTAAAAGAATTTATGGAAAGCAAAGGCATTGAGAAATTTCCAGGGACTTCTCATAAAACCTCCTGTCTTAATTTGCTTTGGGGCTGCTATAAGAGACTATCACAGACTGGGTAATTTATTGTGAACAGAAATTTATTGACTCATGGCACTAGAGGCTGCAAAATCCAAGATTGAGCAGGGCCTGGCATCTGGCAAGGGCCTTCTTGCTATGTCATTCCATGGGTAAAGGTGAAAGGACAAGAAAGGGTAAGAGAGGAAGAGAGAGAGGGAGGGAGGGTGCTGAAATCCCTCTTTTATAATGAGCCCACTCTCATGATAATGTTATTCATCAATTCTTGAGGGTGGAGCCCTCATGGCCAAATCACCTCTTAATAGTCCAACCTTTTAATATTGTTACAATAGCAATTAAATTTCAACATGAGTTTTGGAGGGGACAAACATTTAAATCATAGCATGAACACTCTGCAATATTTTTATTAATAATATTTTACTTATACAAATTTGGGGGCAGGGTAAGTACATAGTTTTTTTGTTGTTGTTGTTGTTTTTCTTGGTTTGTTTGTTTTTTGAGATGGAATTTCGCTCTTGTCACCCAGGCTGGAGTGCAATGGTGTGATCTCAGCTCACCACAACCTCCGCTTCCCAGGTTCAAGCGATTCTCCTGCCTCAGCCTCCCAAGTAGCTGGGATTACAGGCATGTGCCACCACGTCTGGCTAATTTTGTACTTTTATAGAGATAGGGGTTTCTCCATGTTACTCAGGCTGGTCTCAAACTCCTGACCGCTGGTGATCCACCCACCTCAGCCTCCCTAAGTGCTGGGATTACAGGCATGAGCCATTGTGCCTGGTCCTAAGCACATTTTCTTACTTAAAAACTTCTTATGTGCAATCCTTACAAAATTACTTAGATTTTCAGGAGCACTCTGGGAAAATAGAAAATAGTTTTAAATGCAAAAAATATATATAGATATAGATATAAACTGATTTAGAAATGGAAAAATCAAAAACTTATCAAAGATTTGAACATTTAGTTAAGATAGGGTCATGGGTGCCAGTTTTATAGTCATTTAAGAGTATAAATGGGCTGGGCGTGATGGCTCACGCCTGTAATCCCAACACTTTGGGAGGCCGAGGCGGGCGGATGACAAGGTCAGGAGATCGAGACCATCTTGGCTCACACAGTGAAACCCCATCTCTACTAAAAATACAAAAAAATTAGCTAGGCGTGGTGGTGGGCACCTGTAATCCCAGATACTCAGGAGGCTGAGGCAGGAGAATGGCGTGAACCCAGGAGGTGGAGCTTGCAGTGAGCGGAGATTGCGCCACTGCACTCCAGCAAGAATCTGTCTCAAAAAAAAAAAAAAAAAGAATCCGAGATCAAAATTTTAAGAACCATGGCTTTAGGATAAACCTTTTTTATTTCTTGAATAATAAAGACACACACATAAGTTGTATTTCTTTGTTTCTATTGCTTCTAAAATAGTCTCCGTCCTATTAATTATAACTTTTAACCAAAGTAATGAACTTGTATTTCACAAAGAAAACTAGGGAGTGTAATACTGAAAATTGTCCATTATACATAAGTATTTCAGCTGACTAGCAGAACTTATGAAAACATGTAACACAAATTTATATGACCATACATATTCTTTTAACATCTTTTTAAAGTGACTAAAATAAATACACTCATTAACATGCCCCAAAGCTACAACCACTCCACAGCATAAAAAGGAAGCAAATGTACATAAATATAAAAGCATG
This sequence comes from Colobus angolensis palliatus, assembly GCF_000951035.1. Taxonomy (NCBI): domain Eukaryota; kingdom Metazoa; phylum Chordata; class Mammalia; order Primates; family Cercopithecidae; genus Colobus; species Colobus angolensis. The sequence continues at coordinate 1,877,228 of NW_012120821.1, read as the reverse complement.
CTTAGTAATCAATGTTTAAGTACTCTACCTTACTTAGAAATTATCTAAGTATCCAATGATTATTCATTAAATAAGTTCAATATCACTCCTAGGCTTTAAACAGGACATAGTAAAAATTATCTTCAAGCTGACATATCACAAAACATAATTACTATTGACATAAAGTTTGTCAGAATAATGGTCCAGTTTATTTAAACACAAATTTATATTTTTCATAATCTTGAATACTATGTAGTATTAATGTTAGCATATTTTATTTATATTAGCACTTATTTATCTAAATCAATCAAGACACAGCCCCTTTATATTGAGTCTTTATAATGTAATTTGTCAATGCTCTCATACAATGAGAGGTAAAGACCTTTTTAAATTTTTTATTTTTAATATTTGTGGGTACATAGTAGGTGTATATATTTATGGTGTACATGAGATAGTTTGATACAGGCACAAAGTCACTTAGTGTGCTTATAAACTCAGATCAACACTTTTGCCACAGGTTGATAGTAAACATCGAAACCCAAAAACTCATGGTCCAAATATCAAACAGTTTTCCATTCCATTGAGTACAAGATTCTTAATTGATTTAAGCTCAAAATGGACAAAGAGGATATACATATATATACACACATATATATATACACATGCGTATGTGTATATATATATATGTATGTATATGTAAGCAAACCAATCTCTCTGTTACCTGTCACCCAAAGAGTGTAGAACTCACGTCTCTATAACCTGTTAGCCATTTGTATAAATTACTAGATGATCAGATCATGAAACCAAATTCCCAGTCATTGCTGTCACCGATGGAGAATAAGCTAGTGGCTATAAGCAAACCAGAAACAAAAATCAGTAGAGGGAAGAAAAATAGAGAAATTCAGTCAGCAAAATTAGGTTCTGTTGCCTCTTGGGTTTCATTTCTGGGAACCAAAAAGACGTACCAAGCTTAAGTCTCCTAATAAGATACACTATTCTGGCAACACATTTTACCTGGCTCTGTTAAATAAATCTATTGCATATTATAGTGGATTACCTCCAAAATAGTTCATGGGCAATCAGTTTAAAAAGATAAATTCATGTAAAACTATAAAACAAACATGGATTAAAGATTTTAATGAGGTTGGACATGGTGGCTCACACCTGTAATTCCAACACTTTGGTTCAGGGAGGGAGATTGCTTGAGCCCAGTAATTCAAGACCAGCCTGGACAACATACTGAGACTCCCATCTCTACAATAAAAAATTAGGCAGACATGGTGGTGCGTGCCTGTAGTCCCAGCTACTTGGGAGACTAAAGGTCAGGGGATCACTTGAGCCCAGGAAGTTGAGGCTGTGTGAGCCATGATCACACCAATGCACTCCAGACTGGGCAACTGAGCTAGCCCATGTCTCAAAAAAGAAAAAAAAAGAGATTTCAATTAACCCATTAATTAATGAGAGATTTAGTAAGATGCTACAGCTCATTCAAAGGAGAATCCAAGGACCAGATACGCTGAAAAGACATAGTATACTGAAAAAACAGCATACTGAAAAGAATTTACAAATATATGCAAATTGGCAAAGTTGGCCAATATCCACAGGATAATAATCAATTGCAATTGCAATTCTACAGGTAGAAATTTGTTACATTTCTATCATTTTTAAATAATGTAGACAGTTCCAAAATAATTCATAGACAGTGAAGGTGAGACAATTTTGTCTACTAGACATCTGATCATCTTTTCGGTTCATTACAAAATCTTTCACAATTTTTTTTTTTTCCTGCAGAACGAAAGGTAAAGCCCTTTCTGAATTACAAATATAAAGAAATGTAGAGTGCTTATACATTCAGATCTGTACTTTGCCACAGAGCAAGATTAAACATAGCACAAAATTCATGCTCATATGTTTCCCTCCTCTGATATACTAAGATTTCTCTTTTGATCCAACAATTCCCAATGTACAGGGGAGATACTGTGAGGATTTAAAAAGATAATATATGCAAAGTGCTTAGTACCGTTTCTTCCATTTTCCTATTTCTAGTTGCTGTATTAAATGTAGCATTTAAATGAAGCAACTTATTTATAGAAAATTTGAATGTGAAATTTTAGGAAATGACTCAAGAGAGGAATGTTATTTTTACTTACTTTTATTAGAAAAACCTATTTTCATAAGTGATATAGCAAGTTCTGCATATTTCTGAATATATCATTTACTGTAAGACTACTAATAATTAATATAAGATTCACAAATATTAACTTAATAAACTGCATTTAAATATTTTTAAATATACAAAATTCAAGAATCCTCTGCTGTGAGTCATGTTTTTAAACTCAAATTATGGGCCGGGCGCGGTGGCTCAAGCCTGTAATCCCAGCACTCTGGGAGGCCGAGACGGGCGAATCACGAGGTCAGGAGATCGAGACCATCCTGGCTAACACTGTAAAACCCCGTCTCTACTAAAAAATACAAAAAACTAGCCGGGCGAGGTGGCGGGCGCCTGTAGTCCCAGCTACTCGAGGCTGAGGCGGGAGAATGGCGTAAACCCGGGAGGCAGAGCTTGCAGTGAGCTGAGATCTGGCCACTGCACTCCAGCCCGGGTGACAGAGCGAGCCTCCGTCTCAAAAAATAAATAAATAAATAAATAAACTCAAATTATGATGCATAAGAAATATTCAAAATTAGGCTCTATGTGTTTATTGTACAATATTTTCTTAATTAACAATTAGGTTTAAAAATAAGATTTTCTGGGTACAAGATTTTGAATTTACTCAGTAGAATAATGATCTCTACTAAAATGTAGCTCTAATTTATGCAGTTCTTGTAAAATAGGACTTCACAATTTGTTTATTCATTTAAATAGGCAAGGTACCAAAAGAGCCTTTCATTCAGATTGATTAATTACTGGAGTTAATTGGAACATGCAGGTTCCAATTTCAGGTTCCCATAAACCTGAAAATGGTTATCGTGACTTTTGTTATTCTGAAGTGTAATGATCACAGAAATTAATTATGTTTAATGTAACCTAGGCAAAGTTCTATGTATCATTTCCCTTGAACTACCTAGAAATCCAACTTACAAGGGATGTAAAGGACCTCTTCAAGGAGAACTGCAAACCACTGCTCAGTGAAATCAAAGAGGACACAAACAAATGGAAGA
>NW_012120821.1:1829548-1872852 GCF_000951035.1 Colobus angolensis palliatus | reverse complement strand
GAGTTCATGTCCTTTGTAGGGACATGGATGCAGCTGGAAACCATCATTCTCAGCAAACTATTGCAAGAACAGAAAACCAAATACCGCATGTTCTCACTCATAGGTGGGAATTGAACAATGAGGTCATTTGGACACAGGAAGGGGAACATCACACACATGGTCCTATTGTTGGAGGGGCAGGAAAGGATAGCATTAGGAGATATACCTAATGTAAATGATGAGTTCATGGGTGCAGCACACCAACATGGCACATGTATACATATGTAACAAACCTGCACGTTGTGCACAGGTACCTTAGAACTTAAAGTATAAAAAAAAAGAACAGAACCTGTGGTGTTAGTACCTATGCATACATATAAAAGGGAATTCATGATAAATGTTACTTTTAAACTTGAATGCACTGGCAGACAAAATGACCTTCAGTTATTTGATAGAAAGTCTTTATGAAGCAGCTTTAGGCAGAAGGATATGAAATTCCTCTGAGTGTAAGAAGCAGTACAAGGAGCTCCTTCTTAGCTCTCCTATGCTTTCTTCAAATAAATTTCTTATTCACACGAAAAAAAAAAGTACATTTTTTAACTTTAACAATGTATGTGCTATGTGCTCACATGTTCCTTATGAATACAGTGTATTTAGAAGTTTGTTTTGTTGTTTTTAGTTTGAGAGGTGGTGGTAGGAAAGGGAAGATCAGAAGAAATGCACATTTATTTACTCTGAATTTCTAGTTATTAAAACTTAATTTAAAAAGTTTGACTACTATAAAAAAAAACCAAAGAACCTCTGTGAATTTTGTAATTAATTTGAAATTGAATTTTAGAAGCCACAGCCTTCTTGCAGTATAAATGATGTATTTGCACACAAAATTGAAATAAACATGAATAAATTTGCATTATTAATCTTTAATAAAGAACAATGTTATAGTTTAAATTACACTTTAAATGTTTAAGGTGAATGTTGAAGGTGCTCTCTCTCTCTCTCTATATATATATATATGTGATTCTAATGATGCTAATCAAAAAGATATGAAACCTATATAGGAAATAGCATCATGCTATTTCTTGTGACAAACTATTTTTGAAATATCTTCCTATATGTCCATGTATGTTTCAGTTTTAATGCTTCTCTAAACATTGCTTTATTTTCTTCATTTTTTACTCTATCTTAAAGGTACAAATATAAGATCAGATTTATTTAAAATTACCTTTTTATCATTTATTTTTAACTGACAAATAAAACTGTATATATTTATTATGTACAACATGCTATTTTGACATATCTATACATTGTGGAATGGCTAAACTGTTCTAATTCACATATGCATTACCCCACATATCATTTTTTAAAATCTACTCTTTTAGCAATTTTCAAGAATACATTATTATTAAGTAGAATGACTGATTATCTCTCTAATCCCCCATCCCCACTCAGTCCCTAGTAACCAGCATTCTATTCTCTACTTCTATGACTTTAACTTGTTAGATTCCACATATGAGTGAAATCATGTGGCATTTGCCATTCTGGGCCTTGCTTATTTCACTTAGCGTAATGTCCTCTAGGTTTATCTATGTTATTGTAAATGACAAGACTTCCTTCTTTTTAAAAACTGAATAGTATTTCATTGTGTATCTGTATATCACTTTTTCTTTATCCATTCAACTGTTAATGGACACTTAGTTGATTTCATATCCTTGCAATGAACATGAGAATGCAGATATCTCTTCAACAGACTGATTTTGTTTCCTTTGACTATATACCCAGTAGTGGGATTGCAGGATCATACGGTAGCTCTATTTTTAATTTTTTGAGGAACTTCCATACTGGTTCCATAATGGCTGTACTAATTTACATTCTCACCAACAGTGTGCTAGGCTTCTCTTTTCCCCACAACTCACCAACATTTATCTTTCATCTTTTCAATAATAACCATTCTAAAGGATGTAAGGTAATATTTTGATTTTATTTTGCACCTCTAATAATTAGTGATATTGAACTTTTTTTTTCATATCCATGTTGGTTATTTGTCTCCTTTTGAGAAGTATCCATTCAAATCCTTTGCCCATCTTTTAACTGGGTTACTTGTTTTCTTACTATTGATTTGTATGAGTTCCTTAGATATTTTGGATATTAACCCCTTGTCAGATGTTTGATTTGTACATTCTTTCATTTCATAGACTGTCTCTTATCTCTGATTGTTTTCTAAACAAATTGCTTTTGACATAATTTTTCCAGTTTACAATGTTACAAATGGAAATTAATCAAATTTAGATATTTGAAATGCAAATTGGATTGTGATCAAATTTACAATGGTTTGTAACACTAGCAGTGAATCAGAACCATATGACTTCATTTATCTTCCCCTGGATTTTATGTATGGAGCCACTAAAATCTGCCAGAAAATATTAATTTTTAATTGTTCATGAAGTTAGCATTCTAATGACACTAATCAAAAAATGGTGTTTTAATGGTTAAAAACAGAAATCCTCTTGTACCATGTAAATACTTGCTGCTTTTCTCATAGAAAAGACCAGCCACTGGTTCACTCACTTAACATGGGAGGAAACTCAGATACAGATTAATCACTGAAAGCCTCATTCATTTATTCTTTTGGCAAGGACAATCATTTTGTTTCTTGAAAAGAAACCAACATTTTGTACTTTGAGGCCCTAATCTATTTGTATTCCTAATAGTAGGAGAAGAAGTAGGACCTTAACCCATGTTTATGCTTAGACTATTCAATGTGTATACCAGTGTTTTAGCTGCCTCTCCCTCAAGCCACAGGGTGTGTACAATTTAACAATTAGGAGGTCCTAAAATATCTAGCCGAATTTAAGCATACTTTTAGTAGTTTCTTGGCCCTGGGAATCGTTCAACTGACAATGATCTGTGGTTGTTTATTTAACCAATGGACTCAAAATGATTTTTAATGAGATTTTAGTCAGGATAAAGAAAATGGATCTTTACCATGAATATATTTTCCAAGCAACAGTGGCATAATTTTTTAATGAAGACATCACACTGGTTGTCTTCTTTCTTCTTTAGAAAAGTAACAATTTCAGTGTTTCCTTAATTTTCATATTAATTTCATTACTTTACACATCAATTCTGTATCAGACACTGAGCCCTAGTACATGGATCATTATGAGATCATTTCCTATGGGACACTTCCCATCTACTCAGGTGGGAGTCACACGAGAAACAAGTAATCAAATAAATAAACGTGTAATTGCAATAATGAGAAATGTGGAGAAATATATGTCAGTTTCAAACGCCAAGATCCATGTAAGCTGATGAATTTCTTCATTGAAGGAACTCATTTTGAAAGATCATAATCATCACCCAGTATTAAATACCAATTAGGAGTAGAGTCAATGTGATGGAGAGATAATCTTTGTGTTCCTTTACTTTTCCTGTTGTAACTCGAACTGGGGACAGGAAGGTGGCTATGCCCAGCTCAAAGCAACGTTTAAAATAAGAGGGTAAGTGGAGTTATTTTGGGATATTTTTCTTTTTTAAAATATCAGAAGGGTAATGTGCTGACCTCATAACAAGGTTTGAGAGAGGCATATCTTACACCTGTGTGTGGAAATTAAATCATCATGCTCATGTACTACAAAAGGATCTTCATTTGAGGATTTATCTGTTTGTCTAAGGATATCAAATTGGAAAGTAACGGAGAGGTTAAAAATATAACATGTTGCCCTATTTGCTTCAGCTTTCTTTAAAAAAAGAACGATGGAAAGATGGACAAAAGACGGGATGTAACAAACCTGCACATTCTGCACATGTAGCCCAGAAGTTAAAGTGAAATAAAATAAAATAAAATAAATAACACAATTGACAAGGGGAAAAAAAAAAAGAAGGGAAGGGGAAGAAAGAGAAAAGAGGGATGGGAAGGGGAGGGGTGGGGTAGGAGGAAGGGGAGGATTTGGGGTGGGAGGGAGAGGAACAGTGGAAAGAAGGTGCAGGGTGAGATAGAGATAGAAGATAGAAGGTAGAAGGTGTGAAGTAGAGATGGGAGATGCAAGGTAGAGATAGGAGAAGGGGAGAGGAGAAAGGAGGGTGGAAAAGAGGAAGGAAAGGAGGGAGGAAAAAAGGAAGGAAGGAACCAATGATAGGAGGAGGAATTTTAGATTATTCCAGTACCACCTTCATCCCATCCTATCTTTTTTCCTTCCTCTACCTCTTCCTCCCCAGAGATAACCACTATTCTAAAATTATTGGGTATCCTTTAAATGTGTACATTTTTAAAAATTTGCTACACATATGTGATTCCCTAAGGCATATATGCTAACGTTTCATTCTTATAAAATTTTAAATAAATATAGTTTTGGTAAGCATCTCTTCTTGTTTCATTTATTTGTTTGTTTTCCACACAACACTATGTAAGACATACCCATGTTCATACAGGCAGACCTATTTTATTCATTTTAACTGTTGTAAAGTAATCCACTGTATATACACTAGAGGTGTGTATCCATTTAGCTTTGCTGGACCATTTTGATGTTTACTCATTTTCCTTTTACAAGGAGTGCTTGAGGAACACCTCTACTTATGTTTCCTTGTGTGCAGTGAGTCGGGAACTGGAAGTATAGTGACTGAGTCTAGAGGTAATCACTGAATCAAGATGTTGTCAAAATATTTACCATGGTGGATGTATCCATTTATTTTCTCACCAAGAGTATAACTCCTAATTTTCCCAAAGGGACACAAAAATCCAATGTCACCAGACAATCTTGGTCAATCTCAGATAGCTAGAAAATGATCTCTCATTATATTAATTTATAATTTCTTTGTTATAGAAATATATAGTATTTCTTATTTTTAAAAAATAGTGTTTTGTTGATATACCGACTCCTCCAGAATTTACCTATTTAACACTGGACCTATAAAAATGAATAGAAAATAAAACTAACTTTGTTTTGTAGCTTTCAAGTATGGTCATTTTTATGGATTTATGCTCACAAAAGCACAGAGACAGAAATCATGTTTTATTGTTAGCATGATATCTGGAGTGCTTAATTATTAACTTGAAAATATACAAAATCCCCTTCCTATTTTTGTCTTTTAGAATATATGATCACCTCTCAATTAGCTTTATTTTAATGGTGTTCATTGTGAACTCTGAAAAGCAACACAGGCCTTATTTTAATTTCTTATTTCTATAACTTACATCTTCCAAAAAATTTTAACAATAAACCATAAAAATATATGCCAACAAAGATATTAAATTCAGCAACACAAATGTATTCATCTACATAACTGAATAAGACAACAGCAAAGTTAATCTATATTGGGATACTCTTTATTCCTGCCTGATAATTAATATTATTACTGATATTCTTTTAGTCATAAGTTGATATATTGACATATCACTAATAATTTTGGTATCTAGAGAAAGAATAGTTTCAAATGCAGCTTGTAAACAATTATATTAGAAACACTTCATCCTGTTAGTAATTAAAAAATTAAAATCACAAAAGTACCATTTTTCATCTATTTAATGAACAAAAATATTATAATATCCAATTGAGAAGCAGTGAAGAAAATTAATAATATTTTGCACTATAGTACAATCCTTGAAGAAAGCATTTTTGATGTATACATTTTTGTATCTTTGGGTATAATAATCCTATTTATTAGATACTAGCTAGAAAAATAATCCAAAATGTGGAAAAATAATACATTCATGAAAACGCTTTAGCTTCATTTTAAACTGATGAAATTGAAAGCCACCTAAATGTTCAACTTAAAGTATACTGTTTCCCATTGAAAAAATTACAATCCTGATGCCGATGAGGAAAATGTATCTGATACTAAGATTCAATGGGAAGGAAACAGAATCTTAAGTATGATTACAAGTATGCAAAAAGTCCACATACATAGGGGAAAAATGAAAAGACATACTACAATGCTAATCATTGTTCTAGAAGTAGTGTTTCTCCACTAATTTCAAGTTATTTGTTTTCTTTATTGCTTATTTAAATAGAAAATAAATGTCCTGGGCCTACTTTTATCCCCTTAGGGAGCTGGGAATTTTGCACAATTTATACTTCTGTCCTGTTTGGTTTTGGTTTTGTTTGTTTTTTTGTCAGCATATAGCCATTGTTCTCAAACAACATAGCATCTTAATGCTCCATCACTCTTGAATCTTAGTTTACTCCTTGAGGAATACCACTTCAGAATGACTGATTACCTTTCAGTAAATGTATCAGCTCTTTGTTCTAGGAAAGAGAATCATGTGGCAAAGCAATAGAATAGGTTTGCAAATAAACCAAAAAAGTAGCAATTGTGAAAGAGATTCATGTATTTGCTCTAGCTCTTACTTCTGTCTGAGTCATTGTTTAATTATCCTGCACTTGCTGACTCCAAGTCATGGCATTCCATTCCACGTAAACATTTTCTTTGGCTTCTACTTTTACTTTAATATCTAGGTTGTTTCTGAGGGCTTAGGGCTTGCTATTGTTTTAAATTGATAAGAAAAGATACCACACTTCATCTTAGCCAAAAGACCAAGAAACCATTGCTGTTGTTTTAATTCCTTACAATTTGTCCACTACAGAAATTCCTGATAATCAAGATGATAAGAATATAGATGCTTTAATTTGAGGGGGAAGCCTCATTTTATTTCTGCTCCCTAATACATATTTCAGCTTATTGGTTAATAGAAAGTATTAAATATGGTAGAAATTAAATGCATACTCTTATGCTTCATAGACATATGTGTATAATGATACAATTTAGGAAAAATAGTATGTCTTGAACTCAGCCAGACATTCATGGTAAAACATGACTAACACTGATACTGGAACTTGGACAAGAGCCTGTTAATTACTACTGTCCTATTCCTTATTAATCCTTTAAAAAAATTTTTGCCCACCCTCCATCCCCTACTCTGATTTATGGACTGATTTTCATATTTATAAAGTGGTTCATGAATCACCCTGCCCCAACAGAAGTGAATAATAATGGGCCCATTTATGCAACATTTGGTGTGTAGCTAATTACCTGAAAATGACTGCCTGGGATTGCACTAAGAAGAGTGTCATTAGCATTCAGCACTAAGTCTGCAAAAGAGAGGCGGGAAAGAAAGCAGAAATATGGAATCAAAAAATAAGAATAGCCATGAGAACGCTATTTACTCAGTGTGATTTTTTTAAAGCATCCTAAAGAACATTTAATGATATCTCCCAGTGGCTGAATTGTTAAGTAAGTCATGGAGTATAGTATCCTTTAAAATTATGTCCATGGAGCATACCTAAGACTTAGGAAAGTTCTTACCTATAGGTTGACCAAAGCAGCAAATGAAATTGTTACATACAATATAACTTCAACTTTAAGAAGAAAAGAAATTAATAATAAATGTGGTAATGACATTATGGGTCATTTTTTTCTCTTATCTGTAATTTTCTGTATTTTCCAGATGTTTTAATATGGCCATGTGTTAATTTTACAATGTATTTGTAATAGCAACGTTATATGTATTTTTTATTTCTTTGGAAGCATATTGACTGAAAATGATAGTAGCTACTGTTAATCGAGTGCTTACTATGTATCAAGCATTGAACTTGTACATGCATATAATAACTCTCTTTTTCTTCCTATTCCATACCACATTCCACCCGCATCATACCTGCATTTATGAATTATCATAAACCCTAGTTTAAGGCACATTGTGTCCAAGTTGCCACCAACCAAATAAGCGTAGAATTAAACTGTCTTGCATTGCAATCATGAGTGATATTTAGGCTTTCTTAATAATGGAAATATTTATCTGATGTAAGAGATCTGGATTTCTAAAAAAATGTCAAAGGTAGTAATTCCAAATGAGAAATAAGCACATCTTACCTATTATATAAAACTAGTAGACAGTGGCCCCCTCTTCTCTCTTGAGACCTTACAGTATTACAGTATATAAGTATATATGACAGCATGAATATGTAGCTGGATGTTTTTAATTGCTGTAGCCAATGCTTACATTCCTGGTTAGTCATATATCATTTTATACTCACTATGGATTGGGTAATGAATGTCATAAATTATTGATAACTAAATAAATACTAAAAGTATGGTAAGGTCAACTTTTAACATTTGTACTTTGTTTTACTGCTCATGGAAGAAATTTTACTGAAGTAAATCTCTGCTTAGATTCATCTGGCCTAACTACAGTAACCGGAGAGAACTTAACCCTTGAATCTAGCATATCTAGGTTTTAATCTCAGCATTACTATAGACTATATAAACTTGGAAAAATTTACTAATCCAGTGAGATGTTAATTTTCTTATCATTGATATTGGAGTGGAAAAGGCTTCAACATAATAAGGCTATTGTAAATAATAAATAATGCACATGTGGTAAAATAATGCTTTCTCCTCCAAAGATGTCCATATCCTAATTCTCTGGACCTGTAAATATGCTATTTCTCATGGCAAAAGGGGCTTTGTAGATGTAACTAAGATAAGGTCTCTGGCTGAGCACAGTGGCTCATGCCTGTAATCCTAGCACTTTGGGAGACTGAGGTGAGAGACCAGGAGGTTAAGCCCAGTCTGGCCAACATGGTGAAACCCCATCTCTACTAAAAATACAAAAGTTAGCTGGGTGTGGTGGCGGGTGTCTGTAGTCCTAGCTACTCGGGACGCTGAGTTGAACCTGAGAGGCAGGGGTTGCAGTGAGCTGAGATCACGCCACTGCACTCCCAGCCTGGGTAACAGAGAGTGACTCTGTGTCCAAAAAAAAAGGAAAATAAAAAAAAGATAAAGTCCACAAGATGTGGTAGCTCACGCCTGTAATCCCAGCACTCTGGGAGGCCAAGGTGGGTGGATCATTTGGGGTCAGGAGTTCGAGACCAGCCTGGCCAACATGGTGAAACCCTGTCTCTACTAAAACTACCAAAAAAAAAAAAAAAAAATTACCGAGTGTGGTGATGCTTGCCTATAATCCCAACTACTGGGGAGCCTGAAGCAGGAGAATCTCTTGAAGCTGGGAGAGGGAGGATGCCGTGAGCAGAGATTGTGCCACTGCATTCCAGCCTGTATAACAGAGCGCGACTCTGTCTCAAAAAAAAAAAAAAAAAAAAAAAAAAAAAGTCGATTATCCTGGAATATCTTAGTGGGGCCAGTGTAATCACAAGGGTCCTTATGAAAGGAAAGCAGGAGAGTGAGATGTACTTTAAAGATGGAGGACGGGTCCATAAGTCAAGGAATGCAAATGTCCCCTAGAAGCAGAAAAAGGCAGAGAAATAAGTTCTCCCTTGGAGTCTCCAGGAGGAACACAGCCCTGCTAACACCTTGATTTTAAGACTTCTGATCTCCAGAACTGTAAGTGAATAAATTTGTGTTGTTTTAAGCCACTACGTTTGCGGTAGCTTGTTACAGCAGCAAGAGGAAACTAATACTGTATGTAAGGTGCTTAGCACAGTGCCTGTCATCTAGGATTCTAACATAATACTAGCCAAAGTAGCGCTGCCTCTTTAGATCTAGGTAAGAGTAGCCTGAACCTGCAATCCATTATTTGTGGGAGTCCAATGCCCTCCCCGAGACTGCTGAGGCTTCTCAAAGGGCTTATGTAATTTCTGGCTTTGAATTGCTTCAATTTGTAGAATACTGTTCCAATAATGCTGTCAGGATAAGGAATTCAGCCCCTTCCCAGTATTCCAAGTATAGAAATAAAACATTTACCCAAGGCTTGTGTGTGTGTGTGTGTGTGTGTATGCATACAGGCATGCTTGGTGTGTATCAGGCTTTGAGTAAATACAGAAAATGTACTATTATTGCACAGCAAAAATTTTAAAATTAAATATCAACATGGCTGTTCTTTAAAGTTTTTTAAAAACTACTCCAACATTTTGCTTCCTCACCCCTAAATCTCTTAAATCTCACAAAACAGTTTATCTCCTTTGGTTTCCTTATCATTTATGTCTCACACTCCTGGGATTTCACCTTCAAATACTAAAGTATTTTTCTAAACAGACTAGCCAAACTCCTACCTAATAAAACCTGTCACAACTATGAAGATAATGCAAATTCTTTTCACCCTATTGCACTGAGCAGTTAATAAGTATTAGCTGCAAAAAAAAAAATCTATGTACTCATTAGTCATAACTCAAACTAACCCATCCATCTTCTCTCATCAGTTTCTTTGTGTAATGTAACTAACATGAATTAAAGGTGTATCCAAGAGGCTAAACAAGCCATTCTTCAAACACTCTATTGAGTGATACTGATATCAATATTATAACTGCTACTAACTCTCAATTTCACCAATATTAGGGGTATAAATAAGATTCAGCGTTTTTAGGGAATTTTCATTCATGTTTTTCTTTCATACAGATTCTATTAAACTGTACAATTATGTTATACAGAGATTGGATTTAAAACTTGGGAGTTCTTCGTGATAAAATTGATGGGTATAGGAAAACCTCAACTGAGCATACATAATTTGTTAATTTAAGTTCACATTGCTATTTGCAAATGTACCCTCTCCATGTGTATATGTGTGCACACATGTGTATTTGTGCGTGTATGTATAAACCTAGGTTTCCAGAAACTTATGGGCCAGGGCTTTTGGATTATGTTTTGTCAGCAATTAGAATCATGCCATTTTCAGACATTAAATATAAATGATTTGCTATTACAATGACTCCTAAGGCCAACGACCATGCAGCATAAACCTTAATAAATAAATACTATAGTGACATGATTTCTGTTCATTCCAAAGTATCATGAGGCTCCAGTTTCTAACTAACAGCCCATTATAGTGTTCTGATCTAACTTTCAAAATGTCAATAAATTGGATTACAATGTAATCCATTCTAAATGTCTTTGAAAGAAGACAGATGAATGTTACATTGTCATGAATCTACCTCTGGGAAATCTCTCTGCAGAAGAACAGTCAGTTGATGCTTTTGCCTTTAGCTGGTTTTACCCTCCTATACTTTCATTTGCTATCCACCAAATAAAAATATTTTCACACACCAGAATGAAAATCTTGAGTTTGAAAAGCTAAAGACAGAATGAACAATTCAATCTTGAAGCCCTTAGTCTATTGATTTTTGTAATCTAATATTTGGCAACTTTGACTCGATAGAAGATTTATAATAATCAGCCAGCTTCAGCCACAGTGTAAGTACATTTCCATGTGGATGTGTTAATTAATGGTAGAAGTGACTAACAACTGTGAAGCAGTCATATTAGGCAAGGAGAACAAATGGAAATACAAGAGCAATCATTCTTAGAGATACTCATTGTTCCTTCTCACCCAGAAGACAGGAGAGCTGAACAGAACTCTGCCCAGGGACATCTCTCTTTTTGTTGATGATCTGGGGAATTCTTACTGAGCATTCTTTTCTCACAAAGAGCTCATACACTCAGCTCACTTAACTATAAGAGTTACAAAATCTAGAAATGCCAAACTCTTAAATCAGCAGAGTTCAACACTGTTGCACAGATTTCTATAGCCTAACATAGATTCATGAGTATGTGCTTGTGTGGGAGTACCTGTCTGAGTCTCAATAATTCCTCCCTTCTCAGATGGCCCTGTGGGTCTTTGGTGACCATATTTGTATTTGTGTATTCGTGCTGTCCTCCAACCCTTACTCAATAGTTGTGGGAGAGTTGGTACCTAATTCAAGTTAGAATAGTGAAATCCTCCTGTGAGTCTGAAATTTGGAACATATATATCCTAAGATGGAAGTTGTTTCAGTACTTTCCATAGGAAATCAGATGACTTCTTGAGAGTAAGTTCTTGGAGCTATTGATTTCTTCTCTTGCTAAGTTGTGATGATTACTCAATTCTCTTTAATATTATATTGGGATTTGGAGGAATAAAAGTCAATTGGCCCAGGAAATCATAGTTTAAAAAACAATGAGTTATAGTCAAGTTTTGGTGTGACATATAGTTCCCTAGGTGATATCACGTATATTCCTTATAACTATTGATTGTTGAATAGATTGATCATAATGGCTAGCAACAGTAAATTCAGTTATGTTTCCTAAAAGTTGGGTTTTTAAAAAAATTACTCACAACTCTAAGTACCCATACACATGAGACATTAACTAGGTATTTTGTAGACAATGCTACATTGGCTATGTAAACTACTTTGTAAAAGCTATTATAATTCACAACTCTGAATCAATGGTTCAATATTATATTTCAATGCATGTCCTGATTTAATAAAGGAGTGGTTAACTAACCAGATGACATTTTTTCTGAAAATGGACTAAATAAAGTAAGATGTGCTGACCAATGGTGCTCAAATAATACTCTCAAGTATCCCTAAGGCTTTTTCTTTAATGGTGCCACAAATGTTGGATTCTAATTTTACTTAAAACTATTATAATTATCTTTTGCTGCACACCTACAACCATCCGATGTTTGACAAAGTTGACAAAAACAATAAATGATTCTGAGATGACTGGCTAGCCATATTCAGAAGATTGAAATTAGACTGCTTCCTTACACTATAGTTCATATTTTTCATCCACATTTAAACAGGATATCAGGATGCCTTATAATCACATCGCTTCTAGAATCATGCTTTAGAAAATCATGTGTGGAGCCATCCAACTCAAGATGGGTTAAAGACTTAGATGTCAAAAAAAAAAAAAAACGGTCGGGCGCGGTGGCTCACGCCTGCAATCCCAGCACTTTGGGAGGCCAAGGCTGGCGGATCACGAGGTCAGGAGATCGCGACCATCCTGGCTAACACAGTGAAACCCCGTCTCTACAAAAAAAAAAATGCAAAAAATTAGCTGGGCGTGGTGATGGGCGCCTGTAGTCCCAGCTACTCCAGAAGCTGAGGCAGGAGAATGGCGTGAACCCAGGAGGCAGAGCGTACAGTAAGCCGAGATCGAGCCACCACTGCACTCCAGCCTGGGCGACTGAGAGAGACACCGTCTCAAAAAAAAAAAAAAAAAAAGGAAGTTAACCTCAGAAATACCATTCTGGACAGAGAATCTGGCAAAGATTTTATGACGAATACAGCAAAAGCAATTGCAACAAAAACAAAAATTGACAAATGGGACCTAATTAAACTAAAGAGCTTCTGCACAGCAAAATATCATTAGAATGTTGTTCATCAACAGAACAAACAGACAACCTACAGCATGGGAGAAAAATTTTGCAAACTACACATCTGACAAAGGTTTAATATCCGGAATATATAAAGAACTTAAAGAAATCAACAAGCAAAAAATGAACAAAGCCCTTAAAAAGTAGGTGAAGAACATGAACAGACACTTTTCAAAAGAAGACATACATGCATCCAACAAGCATATAAAAAATGCCCAACATCACTAATAATTAAAAGTGCATGTAAAACCACAATGCAATACCATCTCACACCAGCCAGAATGGCTATTATTAGAAAGTAAAACAATGTGAGATGCTGGTGAGGTTGCAGAGAAAAAGGAAAACTTATACACTGCTGGTGAAATGTAAATTAGTCCAGCCATTATGAAAAGCAGTTTGGTGATTTCTCAAAGAACTCAAAGCAAAATTACCATTTGACTTAGTAATTCCCTTGTTGAGTATATACCAAAAGGAATATAAACCATTGTACCACAAAGACACATACACACATATGTTCATCTCAGTATTATTCACAATAGCAAAGGCATGGAGTCAACCTAAGTGCCCATTAACAGTAGACTGGATAAAGAAAATGTGACACATATACAACACAGAATACTACAAAACCATAAAAAAGAATGAGATCATGTGCTTTGCAGCAACATGGATGGGGGTGTCAGCCTAAGCGAACTAACACAGGAACAGAAAACCAAACACCACATGTTCTCACTTATAAGTGGGAGCTAAACATTAAATATTAATATATATGGACACAAAGAAGGAAACAACAATCACTGAGGCATACTTGAGGGTGGAGGGAAGCAGGAAGGTGAGGATCGAAAAACTACCTATTGGATACTATGACTATCACCTGGGTGGTGAAATAGTCTGTACACCAAATCCCTGTAACATATAATTTACCTGTATATCAAACCTGTATATGTACCCATGAACCTAAAATAAAACTTAAAAATATATATAATAAATATTTTAAACTATAATAAGAAGCATTACACTGTCACCTGTCCTATGTTACTTTTTTAAATGTCTTATTTGCTTTTTCTATTGAGGTAAAATATACATATATAATTTACCATCTTTACCACTTTAAATGTATAGTTCGGTGGTAATTAATATACTATATGCTTATATTTCCTTTCATCACTCCCTTTTCTTGGTCTTTGATAACTACCAGTTTACATTCTATGTTGAGATCCATTTTTTTAGCTCTCACATGTGCATTAGAACATGAAATATTAGTATTTCTGTGCTTTGCTTACTTCAGTTAACATAATGGCCTCCAGTTCCATCCATGTTGCTGCATATGACAGGATTTCATTTTTACGGCTGACTAATATCCCATTGTCCATATCTACCACATTTTCTTTCTCCATTCATCTGTTGATAAGCACTTAGGTTGATTCCATATTTGGCTATTGTGAATATGTTGCAATAAATATAAGAATGTCCTATGCCCCATGTTAACACATTCAAGATCACTATATTAACTTGTGCTGCCAGGTTAAATTATGCAGAGCATTGAGCACCAAGTAAAGCTTGCCTTTAATCCATCATTAAGTACTTCTAGAGACCAACTATTTATGGATGTTCCTAAACTATTTACAATGGTGTCATTGACTATAAAGGTAGTTTCTTGGCACAGGGATTGGGGCTGTTGTTGTTGCTGTTTTCCCAATTCAGGGTAGCCTTTGCTTGGTTATTTAAGAATTTAGAAGCAAGTATTTCGTGATTTATAAGAATTTTCTCAATGCTATATAAATAAAATGCAACGAAAAAGAAATTGGTAATGAGAGAGGCTTAAAACCATAATTCTCATCATAATCCCTGCTTTTATAAGTGTGTGTCCATTAAAATGGATCAACACTGGAACTTACAAGGTGATTTTATATTAACAAAATTTGGTTTTTATTTATTTCATTTGTACTTTACATACTGAGGTTCCTTATCAAATTTGTAAACCATCATTGTAGCAGGATTTCTTAACCTTGGCACTACTGACAGTTTGGAAAAGCTAAGTCTTTGTTGTTGGGGACTGTCCTATGCATGGTAGGATGTTTAACAGCATCTCTGGACTCCATTCACTAGATTCCAGTTTCAAACTTTTAGGTCTAGATATATTTCCAAACGTCCCCAGGCAAAATCATCTCTGACTGAAAAGCATCAGCTAAGTTGTAGAATCATAGGACTTGCCACATTTTAGTAATTCCGAATGTTCCCCTCTTGACAATTTTTGAATTCATAAGAAGCTGTTAAACAAAAAATATGGTAAAGGAGAATAGTAGACAAATGCATTTTTAATATTTATTGTGGTTGTTTTGTTTCGGGTGTTCGAATCACTATGAGACTAAAAAAAGAATGTTGCAGAACTGTATTTTTAGACAACAAAAGATATTCATGATGTATTGTTAAGTGAATAAATTAAGTAACCCATATGATCAGGGGAATGGAAAGCATAGTGTTTTGTAACACATTTTGAAAAAAAATTTTAATTAAACTTGAAAATTCCTTTTGCTCTGAAGTAATGCTTAAATAAATTCAAGTAAATTTGTTATAAATTAAAATAAATTGACCAATGTCCTGTCTATGAAAAGGTATCAAAAGGCTTCAAAAGGTATCCTCTGTGAATTTTCATCTTTCATAGTGAAAGCCAAAGGAAAATAGGAAAGAGGTAGGGTTTTTCCTTTTCCTTTAAGGAAAAGAAGCCTTTATTGCTGATAATTTAGCACAAATGACCAAAGCAATAACTCACCTTGGGACCTCAAAAATCCTCAGAGATGGATAGCTAGATAGATAGAGAGTATGCATATATATACACATGTGAATATATCAGTGTGTGTATGTATATACACATTTATACAATATACTGTAGTACAGTATATATGCTGTGTACATAAAGTACTACAGTATATTCAGCGCCCTCTCATTTGCAAAAATAAAATGGAACACAAATGCCCACAAAAGGATGATTAGAAAATACATTATGACATTTCCACACAATTGTAGTAAATTTTAAAAAATAGCTTATTATTTATTAATACAGAAGCAAATTCATGATGCATTGTTAAAGAAAATAAGCAAGGTGCAGAGTAGTGTGTGTTGTAGGCTACTGTCTTAAGAGGTTTTCTCCCTAAGAAGACACAGCTGTGCTTCTATTTGCATAGAGTATTTTAAGGAAATTTCAAATTGTAGCTCCTGGAGATTAAGAGAAAAAATAAACATCATTTAATTTGAATTTTTGTGTTGTTTAACGTATGATTACACTTTATGGGGAGGACCGTTACATTTTTAAAAGTTCTTTGTCATTCAAGAGTGAGTTGAAAGCTCATAAATGTGGACTCACCATCTGAATTTTAGTTACTCTCAGACTTCACTGACCAGAAAAACATCCCAGGTAAGAGAAAATGGAGAGGTAATGAAGTCCAGATAGGATATGCAGAGTTAGAGTACTTGAGTTTGAATAAACGCAAAAGCTCAACTGGAGGTGGTGAATATGGCATTAACTCTCATCCTAGGATAGTGTTTCTTCCTTGGTTATATGCTACCTGTGGAATATAAGTGGACCAGAGCTTCAGAGATAAATCTGACAAATTTCTCTAACAGTGGGAAGTGTGAAGCACCTTAAGTCACAGAAGGCTAGTTTCGTTGTTGTTGTTGATGATGATGATGTCGTATTTAGTTGTAGCCAGAGAGGAAGATAAGCTTTTTATGTATAATGTAGATTCCTCCCATTCACAAATTCTGCAGATAGTAGCACAGACACTGCTAAGGTGATAATAAAAATAGAAAGGGTCATGAGATAATAACAGCTATAACAATGATCATCATTTGGGGAGCACTTCTTAAGTATGGGGCACTGGGCTAAAAGCTTTGCACACACTATCTCTTTTAATTCTCACAGCAATGCTCTGTAGTAGGTGCTTTGATTAATGAGAGGGCTGAGCTGCAAGGAGATGATTTAATTAACGCAAACTCACACCACTTGTGGGCAACAAAGTTAAGACTCAAACTAAATCTGCCTATCTTTAAAATTTTTAGTCACAAAATATTTTAATAGCTTTATTGGGATATCATTGAAATAATGTAGCAAATTATAAATTTGCTACATTATTTATGAAAGTGATGTAATCCTCAATAAAATATTAGCAAACTAAATTCAATAGCACATTAAAAGGATTACATACAATGACCAAGAGGGATTTGTTACTGGGATGCAAGGATGGTTCACCATATGTGAATTAATCAATGCTACATACCACATTAGCAGAATGATGGAAAAAGACTACATAAGGATATCAATAGATGTAGAAGAGCATTTGACAAAATGCAACATCTTTTTGAGGCAAATGCTCTCAACAAAATAGGTATAAAAGGAACTTTCCTTAACATAATCAAAACTGTATATGAAAAATCTAGAGCCAATATCATAATCAATAGGTCTTGGGATGAAAGCTGGGGCATTACACTACTTGACTTCACATTGTAATACAAATATATTCTGATCAAAACACTATGGTAATAGCACAAATACAGACATATAGACCAATGGAACAGAATAGAGAAACCAGAAATAAACACATACTCTTGTGGTCAACTGATCTTCAGTAAAGGTGCCAGGGGCACACAATGGGGAAAAGACAGGCTTTTTGACAAATGGTGTTTGAAAAACTGGATATCCACATGCAAAATAAACAAATAAATAAATTTGATCCCTATCTCATGCCATACATGAAAATCAACTCAAAATGGATTAAATCCTTAAACATAAATATTGAAACTGTAAAACAACTAGCAGAAAACATAAGGAAAAACCTTCTTGACATTGGTCTTAGCAATAATTTTGTAAATATTATACCAAAAGCCCAGACAATAAAAGCAAAAACAGGTAAGTGGGATACATCAAACTCAAAAGCTTATATGCAGCAAAGGAAACAATAAACAAAATGAAAAGGCAACCTATGGAATAGGGAAAAATATTTGCAAATCATATACGGATAAGTGTTAATATCCAACACATATAAAAAATCACATACAATTGAGTAACAAAATACAAATAATTTAAAAATGAGCAAAGAACCTAAACAGAACTTCTCAAAAGAAGAAATTCAGATGGACAATAGGCATATGAAATAGTGCTCAACACTAAATCGTCAGAAAAATGCAAATCACACCCACAATGAAATACCACCTCATACCTGTTAGGATGGCTACTGGTAAAAAGACAAAAAACAAAAGCGTTAGCAAGAGTGTGGAGGGGGAAAAGAACCCTTGTACACTGTGAATGGAAAAATAAATTAGAAGAGTTTTGATCTTGCTTCAGGTGACTTTGACCAGTCAGAGTCTTTCATGATTCCATATAAATTTTATGATTATTTCTTCTATTTCTGTAAAAAGTACCATCTGCATTTTTGAATGTGTAAGATGGTTTTGGGGAGGTAGTATGAACATTTTGGCAATATTATTCTTCCAAGACATGAACATGAAATGTCTTTCTATATATTTGTCTTCTTAAACTTCCTTCATCAATGTTTTATAATTTTCAATGTACAGGTCTTTTTTCTCTTTGGTTAAGGTAATTCCTAGGTACTTTGTTGTTGTTGTTGATATAAATGAAATTGTTCTCTTAATTTACCTTTTGTAGAGTTTGTTATTAGTATATAAAAATGCCACTGATTTTTGTGCGTTGATTTTGCACCCTGTAATTTTATTGCATTTATTAGTTCTAATAGTTTTCATGGAGTCTATAGAGTTTTCTATGTACATAATTATGTCATCTGCAAAAAGAGATAATTTTATTTATTTATTGTGATTTGGATAGCTTTTATTTAATTTTCTTTCTGATTGCTCTACCTGGGAGTTCAGTACCATGTTGACTAGCAGGGCCAAGAGTGACCACTCTTGTTTTCTTCCAGATCTTAGGGGAAAAGCTTTAATTTTTCTGCATTTATTGAGATGATCATGTGGTTTTTATTTTATTATGTTGTATCACATTGATTGATTTGTATATGTTGTTGATTGTTGCATATCCATCCTGGCATCCCAGTAACAAATCCCACTTGGTCATGGTGTATGATCCTTTTGATATCCTGTTGAATTTTATTTGCTAGTATTTTATTGAGAATGTTTGCATCTAATTCCATTAGGAATATTGGCCTGTACTATTCATTTCTTGTATTGTCTGTCTAGCTTTGGAATTAGAGTGAAGCTGGCCTCATTAATTTGGCAGTTTTCTCTATTCTATCTTGTGGTACAGTTTAAGAAAGGTTAGTATTAGTTCTCTGAATGTTCATGATTATTTCTCATCCATGAACCATCTGGCCCTGGGCTTTTCTTTGTTGGAAAGTTTTTGATTACTGATTCACTCTCCTTGTTTGTTGTTGGTTTGTTCAGATTTCTGTTTTTTATTGACCCAGTTTGGGTAGGTTGTATGTTTCTAGAAATTTATCCATTTCTACCTGTTCATCTAGATTATCCAATTTGTTGACATATAATTATTCATAATAGTTCCTTAAAATCTCAAAAAATTTTGATGCCTTGTTTCTGCCAAATGGTAAACATGACTTGGGGCTAGGAAGCCTGGAAATGAAATGTCATCACTTTTGTAATGTTTTCTTTTTTATCTCTCCACTCATCAGAATCACAACCACAGCTGCATGTATGATGGATCTTCGAAGATATCCACTGGATGAGCAGAACTGCACCCTGGAGATTGAAAGTTGTGAGTTACTTGGTCAGGGGAGTGAAAAGGAGGGATGCTTCCTTGACCCAGTGGAATTCAGCTTCTCACTGAGTTAATTAGTACCAGGATTTTTTAGCTGCACTTGTCTGACAAGTTTTCAAAGGGTTTATATTGGTGGTTCAAGGGTCATTTCAATGAAGTTATCATTTTGAACAATTAGGGAAAGTTCACTTATTTTAGATCAACAATTTATAAACTCATACTTTCTCCTTCTCAGAGTGTAGTTTCTCCCAAAGCCTTCCAATATCCAAGCTGGATTAATAAGAAAGGAAAGATATTTTAATATGAAAAGAGTTTGTGAGATTGTTTTGACCTAAACTATTGTAAATTGTCTTTTAGAAAAACATTATGTTAGTGTCTTGTGTGAATAATGTGTCTTTCCTCATGAAAAGAAAAAGATGATAAACTGCACTCATGAGACTTATGCTTTGCACCAAAGACTTAATGATTTTTAAGTCTAGTGACTAATTTTAGTTTGTCTTCTTGGGCTGCTTTTTCACTGATTGCTTTCTTAACATTTCAAATATTTCAGCTATGAAGATTTAATCTGACTATCTTTTTGTGATTATTTCTCAGCCATCAGCCTGTAGGTATTTGAGACCATTAATTGTGAACATCAAAGCTAAGCCATTTCTTGGTTTTCAGAGGTGCAAAAAAGTCCAGTAGCTAATCAGACCATTATTATAGTACCACTTAATGTAATGTTAGAAATTGACAGATGTTTATTTAGATCATCTAAAATGCTTTCTAGATGTAAACATTAAGAAAGTAAAGGAAAATGGGAAAATTCCAGGTCATTCTATAGTATTGTTGAAGAATGAATGTATTTCCCCAGTGTCTCATCACGAAGCAATTACATTAATCTTCTAGTTCCACTGTATACATAGAAATAGATGAAGGTGTTTATGTAGATGCAATTACAAGTTTAAATATAGACATTGACCTACTACCACCAAAACCTAGAATGAACAAGAAAATTCATGAATAAGTCTCTAATCAATATTCTAATTTTAAATCTCATTATATAAAGAAGTTACTAAGTATTGAAAGGTGTTTATATATATAAAGTATTGATGGTAACTTTTGGTTCAGATGCCAAAAATGACCACATTCAAACCACAGGAATGAACTATGTAAACTCAATCATACACTAATAGCTAATAACATTTTATAAATAAGGCAGAACATTAGTTCAACAAGTAAATCGTTACTTTTGGAACTGATATAGAAAGAGAAGGATAACTCATGGGTTGCCCATACATATTAGTTGTTTTTTACCCTTGACCACTCTTCCATTGACTTTCTGATTTTTTACCTTGGCTTCAGCTGGAGAATATTAACATACAGCAACCTCTTGAAATTCCAAGACCTTATGAATTGTGTCGTTTGCTTAAAGGAGCAATGAATTTTGACAAATACTTGAAATTGATTCTGTGTTTTAAATTGTAAGTTCTAAAATTATCAACACTTTCTCCCAAAACACATACTTTATTTACAATGGATACCAAGTTTTTCTATTATAGGTTGACATTTTTCTGTAAGTTTGAAGATTTATTTATTCATATTAAAAATAGATGACTTTAAGTCCATTTAATATAACATATAATGATCAAAACTATAAATGAAGCAGAAATTAAATGTAATTTTTGTGGGGAAGGGATGGGGAAAGCCCAGGCACCCAGATAGCCCAAAGTAATCAGCAAATATGATGTCAGGCAATAGGTGGTGACTCAGACATATGACAATCATTGAGGCAGTTGAGCAAGATGCAACTAGTTGTCTGGACATACAGTTTAACACAGTAACTGAGACTCTAAAATAAGCTAATATGTATAAATTTGAAAAGATGGTAATTATCGTCAAAGTGATCCAACTGTTGGTCACAGAACTACAATCCCTAAAGATACTTACCTAAAACAAAGCAAAAACTCTTGACTGTAAGAACTTGGATAATGAGGAGTGTACAGAGGCAGGAACTTAGGAGAAAAATTTGCATAACTAAAGCTGGGTATTTTATAACACCTCTGTGACATAAGTATTTGTAACAACACTTGAGAGATGATATACTTGAGGCTCAGAGAAGTAAAATAACTTACCCAGAGTCACAGGGCAAAAAAAGTAATGGAGTAAAAAAGTAATGGAGTAAGAATTCAAGCCCAAGTGTTCTCTTCATCATGGAATCCTGAATCAGGTGAGTAAGGGAGCATAGCATCAATAATTAGAAGTGTAGGTTGGTCACGGTGGCTCACGCCTGTAATTCTAGCACTTTAGAAGACCAAGAAGGGTGGATCACCTGAGGTCAGGAGTTCGAGACCAGCCTGACAAATATGGTGAAACCCCATCTCTACTAAAAATACAAAAAGTAGCCAGGCGTGGTGGCATGCACCTATAGTATCAGTTACTCAGGAGGCTGAGACAGGATAATTGCTTGAACCCGGGAGGCAGAGGTTGCAGTGAGCTGTGATCATGCCACTGCACTCCAGCCTGTGTGACAGAGTGAGACTCCACTTCAAAACAACAACAACAATAATAATAATAATAATTAGAAGTATAGCATTAACTGGAAACACTCTTGGCTAGGTAGGAAATGCTGAATCAACCAAAGACTGGTCTGTATTTCCTAAACTATCCCTGATAAATTTCAGTTTAGATCCCAGAAGCTGAATTTAGCTTTTAGTTCAAGGGTCAAACAATTGCAGCTACAGGGAGAAGGTAGCTTATGGATGCAGGAAACCAGGCAGGCCTTGATTCTATTGATGTGACCCTTAAAAAAAAGAAGAAGCTTCTGATGACAGCATAATTTAACTTCAACATTTTACTTAAAATGAATCCCTATTAACAATAGATAAACCAATGTAGAGTTCCTAAATGTTAAGAATAATAATTTTAAGCAGTGAATTAGCATATGCCAATGTGGAGTTTGAATGAGCTTTGCTTGTTTCTACCTAAGTACAGAATCAATATGTTGCTAAGTTTTAATAAATACTGAATAGATTATTCATCTAGTTTGTTTGTTTGTTTGTTTGTTTTTTGAGACGGAGTCTCACTCTGTCGCCCAGGCTGGGGTGCGGTGGCCGGATCTCATCTCACTGCAAGCTCCGCCTCTCGGGTTTACGCCATTCTCCTGCCTCAGTCTCCCGAGTAGCTGGGACTACAGGCGCCCACCACCTCGCCCGGCTAGTTTTTTGCATTTTTTAGTAGAGATGGAGTTTTACCGCGTTAGCCAGGATGGTCTCGATCTCCTGACCTCGTGATCCACCATCTCGGCCTCCCAAAGTGCTGAGATTATAGACTTATATTCATTTAGTTTTTAACTTTTCACAAAAAAAGTGCTATCTTCTAAAACAGCTCTCTCTGACTTGACAGTGTATCAAGACTATACTGAGCCTTAAAGTAATCACAAATGAGAGGCTCTAGTGTCAGCTGGGAAATAAGAATGATCAAGTAGACATCCCACTGATGTAAGATTGAACCAATCATGTTTGTGACCAACAGAGTGGAAACTTTGCCTGCATTACAAAATTCACGAGTTTGCATGTTCTCCCATCACAATCTCAAGGCTGGCAAAATGTTTTCCTTGGTTAGGTCCTCTGAGACAAATTAAAGATGTTTTGCTTAACTTGATGTCATCTAATCAAGTATAATTGAAAAAGTCATAAAGACTTGTTAAATTGAAAGTTTGCTTGAACTTGGAGCAGATTAATAGCTCTGTAGCCCTGGGATGCTATAAAATGAGTCAATGACATATAAAAAAATCAATCAAGGAATTTAGTCTAAGGAATATTTGGAATTTGAAATCAATAACAGTATCATGTGAAGGCTTGATAGACACAAGCTTCATGGAGATATGGAAAGGGCTTGGGATAATAATCATGAAGGAATCAGGAAGCGCAGATTAAAAAAGATCCGGACTCTAATCTCATCCACTCATTTACAGTAGATGTTGTCACCTCACCACACCAAAATGATAATAATAAAAGAAAAAGCCATTTCAGGCCTGAAATCTCTCATTTTCACTCATCTTCTTTAAACTTCCTTATT
Source organism: Colobus angolensis palliatus (assembly GCF_000951035.1). Lineage (NCBI taxonomy): Eukaryota > Metazoa > Chordata > Mammalia > Primates > Cercopithecidae > Colobus > Colobus angolensis. Next base: position 1,848,988 of record NW_012120821.1, on the reverse strand, counting down.
CTTCACCACTATTCCAAGTTAGTTCTCTGTATTTCACAGGAAGGTGTGTTTCTATTTCTTTCTTAGGCTGGCCCTGCCCGCTGTGCTTAGAATTCCATCTCTTTCTTCCTCCTCTGGAAATTGATTATGTCTGGTCCACACACACACCTCACCCCTGATCTCTCAGATCCTCAGTCCTGCCCTGTCTACCTCTTTTCTCACAGCTTGTAAACAAGTTGAAAACTCTTCTCATCTTAAAACACCTACATTCTATCCCCACATTTCCCTGAAGCTTTTTCCTAATCTCTTTCTTTTTCTCCAAAGTACTTGAAAGGATAATCTATATCTGTTGTCTATTGCCTCAACTTCCTCTCAACCCACTGCAATCTGGCACCTGCCTACCCATCTCCCACCTCTGCTAAAACTGTTCTCAGAAAGGTCACAAAGGACCTCTTTACATTCAATCTTATGCTGTGGCTCTCAAATTTATATCCCCAACTGAGATCTCTTCTGAGCCCCAGATTGATGTACTAGCACTCTTCTTGGCATGTCTGTTTTGATGTTTCAAAGGCAGCTTGAGTTTCATTTGCTCAAAACTTTATTCTTGATTTTTCCCTTTCAAATGAATTTCTTCCTCTGTCACTTTAATCTCACTATCCGACCATAATCCTGGGATTAATTGTTAACAGTTTCATTTCTCTCAAACTCCGCTGATCCGTTCTATTACCAAGTACCATCTATTCTACCTGCAAAATATTTATCAGGCCCGTCCATTTCTCCCCTGCCCTATTGCCACCAGTCTTTTCCACACTATCATTACATTTTACCTGGACCATTGTAGCTGCCTTTTACAGTCTTCTTGCTTTCACTTTTGACTCCATCTAACCCAATTTCTGCCCAGCAGCCACAGTGATCTTTGCAAGATGTAAATTGGATCATATTATTTCTCTGCTTTAAAATATTCAGGCTGGTTGCCGTGGCTCATGTCTGTAACCCCAACACTTTGAGATGCCAAGGCAGGCAGATCACAAGGTCAGGAGTTCAAGACCAGCCTGGCCAACATGGTGAAACCCCGACTCTACTAATGATACAAAAATTAGCAGGGCATGGCAGCACACACCTATAATCCCAGCTACTCGGGAGGCTGAGGCAGGGGAATTGCTTGAACCTGGGAGGCAGATGCAGCAATGAGCCAAGATGGCACCATTGCACTCCAGCTTGAGGGACAGCCTGAGACTCCATCTCAGAAAAAAAAAAAAAAAAAAAAAGACTTCCCACTGCACTGGTAAAACTGTCCACTCTTCTTAACTTGATCTTCAAGCTCTTGTGTGACTTGACCTTCCTCATTATCTTGAATCCCATCTGTCACCATTTTCCCCTTACTGTATACATTACTCCGGCACCAGAGACTTTGTTTCTGGCAGACCATATTTTCTCTTATCCCATCATAATAATTTGCTCATTTCTTCTGGCTGAAATGCTTTTCCCAACCATAGTTCTTTAGGCTTCCTCTTCTCATCCTTCAGTCCTCATCTCACATGCCACCTTTGATACGAGGCTTTCTTAAGACTCCTCCAATCTAAGTTAGGAACCAGTAGTTATTCTCTTTCAAAATTCTTTTTAGTTTCCCATTGCTATTGTCTGAAAGTTTGTATCCCACCAAAATTCATATGTTGAAACCTAACCCCCAATATAATGATATTAAGAAATGTGTCTTTTGGAGGTGATTAGATCACGAGAGCAGAGTCCTCATGAATGGGATAATGGTAGTCCCCACTTATTTACAGTTTTGCTTTTTGCCTGAAAATATTAAGTGGAAAATTCCAGAAATAAACATTCATCAGTTTTAAATTATACCCTTGATTGTAGCATGATGAAATCTCCCACCATCCTGCTCTGTCCTGGCTGGGACATAAATCATCCCTCTATCCAGTGTATCCACATGTATATGCTATCTATACTGCCTATATCATTGACACCATCTGCTCCTGGCATCCAGCCACTGATGTCATCATGGCTTGATGATCCAGGATCACCCAAAGCAGATGATGCTCCCTTTGATATATTTTCAGAAGATCAATGGTAACCAAAAGCTATGTCACAATGCCTATGTCATTCACCTCATTTTACTTCATCATACAGGCACTGTGTCATCTCACATTACAAGAAGAAGGGTGAGGACAGTACAATAGGATATTTTCAGTGAGAGAGATCACATTCATGTAACTTTTATTACATTATATTTCTATAACTGTTCCATTTCATTATTAATTTTTGTTAATCTCATACTGTGCCTAATTTACAAATTAAACTTTATCATAGACATGTACAGGTAGAAAAAACATAGTATATGTAGGGCTTGGTACTATTTGCAATTTCATGTTTCTACTGAGGGTCTTGGAATATATCCCCTGAAGATAAGGAAAAACTACTGCAGTGCTCTTATAAAAGAAGCCCTGATATCTACCTTGCCCCTTCCACTGTATGAGGACACACCTGGAAGGTACCATTTATGAACCAGAAAGTGGGCCCTCACCAGACACTAAAATCTGCCAGTACGTTGATCTTAGACTTCCCAGTCTATAGAACTACGATAAATAAATGGCTGTTGTTCATAAATTACCCAGTTTATGGCATTTTGTCATAGCTATCCAAATGAACTGAGACATCCATATCATAGTAGTATTTGTTTCCATGCTTGTTGTTTATTTCCCCTGTAGATTACAAACTTCTATGAGGGAAGGGATCATTGTTTTGCTCACCATTCAATCATTAAACCTAGTCTAGTATCTGAAAATAAATATTTGTGTAGTGAATGTGTGCTAAATTTCTTGGCTTCAAACTTTTCAAGTCATTTGACTTTTAGAAGATAAGTCTAGTTTAATTTTTTCAAATGAGATTTAAGGAGGATTTTTTTACTTGCAATAAAATATTATTTCATTTATATACTTCATACAATCTTTCATTTGTATAATTTTATATTCATGTTTTAAGACCATCTCAGCTGGGCACAATGGCATGGGCCTGTAGTTCCAACTATCTGGGAGGTTGAGCTGGGAGGATCACTTGACTCCAGGAGTTTGAGTCTAGCCTGGGCAACATAGTGAAACCGTATCACTTAATAGAAAAAAAGAGTAAGATCTCTTAAAAAAAAAAAAATCTATTTCAAAAATTATATAAGTGTCAACCAACAGCCAGATAAGGAAAGATCTAACATTTAAATTACTTTAGGAATTTTGAAGGGTGGTAAAGGTAATGAAACGATGATTTTTGTTGTTGTTTCATCATAAGGCATTAACTATGTTCTTCCTACTTACATTACCACGAAGTTTTCAGACAAAGGTAACACTTAGTGATACCTGGTTACTTTTATACTAGTTTCTTGTTTTAAAAAATGGTTTGGTAACTTTTAACCTAGGCCTTGTCATATGTATTTAATTTAATGAACTATCCACTTAATTTATCTGTTTAACTCTCAGAAGATTGTCATTGTCTTAATTTAAATATCTTGATAGTAACAACATGTGCACAGAATGTAAAGTGATAGTGATATTTAATTATTTCCAAAATAAAACTATTTTCTTGTCTACAAAAATAACATGTGATAAGAAATATCTGTCCACCTGGTGTTATAAAATGGCCTAGCTTAGATATGGAAAATGTTCTGAGAAAATGGGAGGTTTGCAGAAGTGAAATATTAAGTTTTATTTAAGTACAGCACCACATTAACAACTGGAAATAAAATTTTTAAAGTATAGTTTTCAGACATAAGACATGAGTAGTTCTATAAAAGTCTGCCCTTGAATGGTCACATCTGGAGAATTATGTCCAGTTCTTAATGCCATTTTAAGGTAATTTCATTCAGAAGGAGGAGAACAAGTTATCTGTAAGACAAATATAAGGAAGCATAGCAGACATTCGGAATGTTTTAATGTGCTATCATATAGCAGATGAAACTGTGTTCAGAGTTGCCCAGTGTGTTATTCATAGTTCTTCAGAGAAATAGGCTAAACATATCCTATTGGCTGTATTTTATATAAAATAAAATATATAATGTATAACATAAAATATATAATTTTATATAAAATACAGCCAATGAAGCCAATAGGACATGTATAGCATATACATATATATGGAATACATAGAGTATATAAAGAATATATATTTACATATTCTTAGAAATATATATATTTAGAAATATATATATATTTAGAATAGAAGCCTTTCTATTCTAAATGGCTACCAATACTATTTCCTCTCTCTCTCTATATATATATATCCTACATATATACATATAAATATTGGTATATGATATATATAAAATCTATATATATCTTATCTCTTTCTATAGATATCATATATATGATACATGGCTATCAATACCATTACATATATAATAGTATATATTATATAGCAATACATGTATATAGATATATATATAGAGAGAAAAAGATAGACAAAGTACAGATAAGATATATATCTATATAGAGAGACAGAGTGAGAAATAAGAAAGAGAGAAAGAGAGATTTATTATGAGGAATTGGCTCATGCAGTTATGGAGGCTGACAATCTCAAGATCTACAGAGTGAGTCAGCCAACTAGAGCGCCGATGGTGTATTTCCAGTCCCAATCCAAAGGCTTGAGAACCAGAACTCAAGACCCAGGAAGTACTGATGTTTCCATCTGAGTCCAAAAGCAGGAAAAAACCTGATGTACCAGTTTCAGGGTAGTCAGACAGGAGGAATTCTCTCCTACTCAGGGGAGGGTCAGTTTATTTGTTCTACTCAGGCCTTCAACTGGTTGAATGATGCCCACCCACGTTGTGGGGGGCAAGCTGCTTTATTCAGTCTACTGATTTAAATGTTAATCTCCTCCAAAAACACCCCCACAGGAATACCCAGAATAATGTTTGACTACTGGACACCTTGTTGTCCAGTCAAGTTGACACATAAAGTTAACCAGCACATCCAGAAATGCTAGATTTGAACCACTTAATTCCATTTAATTCAACTAGCACTTCTTAAGTAGCAACATGTGGCTCTTTGTACTACTAAGTGCTGGTGATATAGCAGCAACAAGTAGACAATAGTCAGAAGCTGCAGGAAGGTAGCTTTAGAAATTAAGAGACTCTCTGATGAGCAGCAGTGTTCATTCATGAAGTATGTCCCTGCTTAAGAAAGAACTTCCCCTACCACAGAGACATTTCAACTAATTAGAAATGGCCACATACCAGAAATAATACAGAAGACATTCCTCACTGAGAGGCCAGTTTAATTTTATAAACTTCAAGGTCTCTTTTAGCCTCAAAATCTGGACTGCTGGGGAGTTCACTAAATTTAGTTGCATCACTAATACATTGTTTTCTGTGCCTATCTAAAATATTAATTCTAAAGTGATTATGATTTATAAAAGATATTAGAATATAAGAAAAAATATGAATATATAAATATGTAAATGCTCACAAGGAAAATATGAAATATAGGACAATTACAGGCAAAAGCCTTTAAACCATTCTTACTTTATTGCTGCCTGCCAAATCATTAGTTCTGATCTGAAATAATGTAAAACCAGCATCTACAACATGCTGCACACTTTCTATTCATGGATGCAAAACACCAAAAATAACAAGTAAATTGAACTTCATGAATGATTCATGACTTCCTTTGCTTTATGTCCCCATTGTCAAGGAAATTAGCAGCATTGGATATCTCCTTAGATAAATCTGATTTTGCCATATTCAGTAGACTACTTAATGAAAATGAATATTTCACATTTATGTTCATAGAAATGTTAATGAATTTTAGTGCCTGTAGCTTTTTTTGATGAGCAGAGGGGTGGGTGTAGAGAGGAAGGGAATATTTTTTCGGAATTAATTTATTCCTTTTTCCAGCCTGCTTCTTTGAAACTGTGAAAAAGCACTCTCTCTGAAAAGTATCTGATCTTTCAAAGTTATAAAATAAAAGTCAGTGGGGGAATGGAGTTCCTTCTATGAAAATTAGTTTTTCTATCAACTTGACTATAAAGTTAGCCTTAGAGTTGTTCACTTCTATACTACAGACAGTTTATTTTCCATCCATGGGCAAGTGGCTGTGTAGATTGATGAGGAAATCTCAGATTTACAGATTTAAATTTCTGTACGTTTGTTCTTCCATTGGTATTATGATGGATGACAATTTTGCATCTAGATTCCAAAGAGGAAGTGTAAAATAAAGCTCATTTTTAAAAATCTAAAGCTTTTAGGAAATAACCAAACAAAGACACATTTTTAAAAGGAACTTTGATCTTCTAATACTGGACACCCTTGCTGAACTAAGGAACTTTGATTCACTTGAGATCCAAACTTGATAATAACAATATCTAATGTTTATTAATGGCCCAGGCACTTTCTAGATTCCCCACTGATTCCTCTCACAAGAAGAAAATCAAAGCGTCAAGGTAGTAACTACCTTCAAGACAAAAAACTCTAGAGGTTTGAATGAGATTTGAACTCAGGCAATCTGACTGGCAAGTCTGCAATTTAGCCCTTATATTCTCTTGAGAAAACTTACTTCTCAATACTGTCTTCACAAAATCTTTTTTTCTAGCTTCCCTACTGGGTGTGAGTTGGGTGGTTTTAGGTGTACTCTATATGGACAGGAAGCAAACGCCTGCAAAGAAAGCACATTTTAATTGGTCCTTCTCTGTCACTGAATCTTCCCAATTCAGTTCTTAAGTAGGCTTTATTTTTGACATTCTTGCCACTAAACTGAATATTGATATACTTTTAGAATAACAATTATTTTACCAAATCACTTCTGTAAATGCAATAGATCACACAATGGCCAGAAACCCTTTCTCTTCTAAGTGGCTACCAATACTATTCCCCCAAATCACATCCGTGTGGGGCTGGGCCTGACAACAATGGTGCTGCAGTTTCAAAGACCATTTATTATTCATAATTATAGTGCAACAGGCACTGTATTTAAAGTCAATATATTATTCATATAGATGCATTAACATCTACAACTTTGGAAATGGACATATTCTTATGAGAGGTCTTGAATTTGCTATGAACCGCATCCACATAGGAATCATGAAACATGGATACAATTTAGTTTCCATATAGGTGTCAATTTCCACATTTAAGTTGCATTATTCTCATCTTTAAGATCAAAGGTTTTTAAAGGGAGCTTTTAAAAACTATTGATACTATGCCCCACCCCAGACCAATAGCATTTGTGGAACGTGGGTCCTAGCACAAGCATTTTTTAAGCTTCCAAGTTGATTCCAATATGCAGCCACATTTGACAGCCACTGCTCTAAGGCTGCCATGAATTGATTTTTTTTCCTCTTCTGTTTTTCTTTAACATCCTCTTTTAATAGACCCAGTTCTTAAAATAAAAAGCAGAATAGAAACATAGAAATGAAATAAAATACAGCAAAGAACAGAAAATAACATGATTTTCAAAGAAAGAAATCACTGAAATGATCAAAGGAAAGATTGTAAACTATTCTTTCTTTTATTCTTTCTTTAAAAATGGCAGACGGCTCCATTTTTTCTCTCCAAAGGGCATGCCTTGAAATAGGTGGACCAATGCCTCCTGCCTTATATTAGAATTAAGTGCTCCAGCTTGATATTCAAATCTATGTAATAAGAAGTCAAGTTGTTACAGGATGCTAACCTATTTTTAAAACCCATATATAAAAATATATGTTTATATTTATATATATTTAAAAATATGTAAATATATATTTAAAACCATATATGTACACACACCACATATTAATATGAATGTGACCAATAAACATTAATTTGAATAATGATGCTATGGAAAGGGGAGTTATCTATACTTGGGAGACACATGGTCATCAGCCATTTTAGCAGCATTCTCTATCATGTCAAAGAAATAAAGCGAGCTAAAATGTGTGCTTGAATGAATATACAACATTTTTTATAAGAATAGCTTCTCAGGCCAGGCGCAGTGGCTCATACCTGTAATCCCAGCACTTTGGGAGACTGAGGCGGGTGGATCACCTGAGGTCAGGAGTTCACAATCAGCCTGGCCAACATGGTGAAACCCAATCTCTACTAAAAATACAAAAATTAGCCAGGCGTGATGACATGCACCTGTAATCCCAGCCACTCAGGAGACTGAGGCAGGAGAATCACTTGAACCCAGGAAACAGAGGTTGCAGTGAGCCAAGATCGTGCATTGCACTCCAGCCTGGGCAACAAGAGTGAAACTCCATCTCAAAAAAAAAAAGAAAGAAAGAAAGAAATAGCTTGTCAAACTGAAATCAAGCACAGTCTATTTCTTTCAAACATAAAACGTTATATAAGAATAATTTCTGTGTGTTAATCTTCATCCCACCACACTGTGCCCTATAGATACTGACTGTACTCATTTGATTGTGTAAAATGGTAGATTTCTCAGAAAACTCCTAGTACGTTATTGCATTGATTCCAAATCAATTGTATTCCCAGGATTTAGATTATGTGGATCTACAATGCAGAGAAAAAAATTTCACTGAATAGAGCCAAGGGCTTGCCTGCTGTCATCTTAGACACTATCAGAGCAGAATCACACAACCTGTGTGAGATGCTCCTTGCAGTGTTTGTTGAACATTCAGGGTCTTGTTAAAATCAGATTCTGAGTTAGTGAGCCTGAGCTGGGGCTTGAGAGTCTGTATTTCAAACATTTCCCAGATGATGCTAATGCTGTTGGTAGATGGACTCAACTTTAAGTAGTAAAAATCTGGAGTCAGTATAGATACATAAATACATCAATACATCGATAATTTTAAGAAAAATTTTAAAAAGCCTGTCTCACCTGTCCTCCTCAATCTACTTTCCCAGCCTGTTTGCTTCCTAACGTGATTTAAATGGTTAGCTAAAAGCCTTTTTTTCACACAGTTTGCTCAGCCCTTGAATCAGAGAGTTTGAGTTTTAAATAAACCGAGACAGCAAAATCATTTTCAAATTACCTGAGATACATATATCTGAACAGCAAATTTTGTTAAGTAACATTCCTGGCATTTCTCACATGTGGAGGACTTCCAGAAATATAGTATTTTATTAATACTCCTAATCCTACATTAAAAATAATATTTGGGTGAATATTTCTATGTAGAAAGGACTTATTTTAACAAAGAAAAAAATTAATCACTATATTTTATTTTATTTGACTCTGCATCCAGAAACTAGAGGTTTTTTAGTGGAAGGAGCACATAGTTTACACCTCCGCTATCTAGAGGTCTGCAATTTAATGAGTCATTCTGGAGAGCACAAGTTTTCCAGACCTTATTTTAACTATTTTTGATGTAAATCTTTCTCAACACAGAATTCTGAAAAGCTTTTATCCTTTTGTGATGATTCAAGGTCATAACTGTGAGCATTTCTCACGATGTATTAAAGCTCTAGCTTCGCATGAATTGAAGGCAGATACTTTGATCTTCCTAGTGACCTGAAAACCTATCATTTTGTAAGTATCTTCCTGGGCAGAGTGATGAACCACCTCTCTATATAATTAATGTATCAACAGTAGAAAAGTCCATCTTAGTCATTAGGCATATTTTTACAACTTAGGACATAGGTGTTTTTCTGGCATAATTCTCATTTTAAGTAACCTAGTCTCTTTACCAGGAATCAGTAATTGTTTTAGCATGAATTGTGAGCTTCAAGGTCTCAGCAATGGTCCAGATCCTGAATGTCTACCTCCTCATTACCTTCCTCCATCCTGTCTGCAGTAATGATAGGTTCTCACAGGGAACGTGCATTCACTCAGTATCCAGTTATCGAGTTATAAGTGTTTTCTGCATGAACTCCCTTAGTCTCATTGTTGTTGCCATTATTTTATATCTTCCTCTTTGAATTTGTACATGTTATATGTAGAGAGAAGGTATGTTACATAATTGTCCTCTGATTTTAGATTGGAAATATTCGGAAGCGTCCTCCCATTTGCCCCAACAAATGCAATCATCTCCCTGTTGTACGTCTGATTATTTCCTTCGAATTGTTCATCTAGTTGTGTAATTAAAGGAACAAGCCTGATTCTGCTACATTTTCACAGCTTCCTGACCAGTATGTACAGTTACAATAAATCTAAATTTTCTTCCTAGTTTCATGAAGTTTAAGAAGTATTATTCTGCTAGCTTGACACCAGATTACAATGTTACTCTTAAAGTTTTACTTTGAAGAGAATTTCATGCACAACAAACATTGAAAATTCTCTTTTGTTCCATATAAGGATGAATAATAATACTACAATGATAATGTGACTAGACTAGCAAAACTAAAGCAAAAACATGCTTAGATTCAATCTCAGATATCATGTCCACATGCCACAAAGACCATGAGAAGGGCAATCCAAGAGTAGGTCAAGGTGAGATATATGCTAAGTATATTTGGAGGCATGAATACAGAAGATTTAAGCCTGGCAAAGATGACACTGGACACCAGCTCTGAGACTTATGCATTACTCTGACTGAATTCACATGGGAAACATCTTTTTGTGATAAGTTCTGTTTTAGACATTCAAGGTCTACACTTAGAAGTAAACTGATCTTTCTAAATCAAAGCTCTGAGAAAATGCCATCGACCAAATGGAAGAAAGCTGCAAGTAGAGCCCAGATCAGTGTTTACCATTTTAAATTTACATCATCAGTTAGACATTTAAGTGGTGATATCAAGTGAAAATCTAAGTCTAGAATTCAAAGGAGAGATTCTATCTGGAAATACAAATTTACAAGTCATGATCTTATGGACATATTTAAACCCATGAATCTGAATGGCATTTTTGAGGTAATTAGTATACGTCAAGAAGAGGTCCAAGTGCTTAGTCTTGGTCAAATCAGTGCTAGAAGTTGGGGAGATAATAGAAAACACAAGCATGGCAATGATTATGTACAAGCACATTATAAATAATATACCATTTAATCTCAACCATGACTACCAATAGGTGCCACCATTCCCATTTTTTCAAGGAGGAAGTGTTGTTATCATTTACCAACGAAGAAGCCGAGACACTATGGGAATAGCTAACTTGCCCATGTTCATACCTAGTAAGTGACAGAGCCAAATCTGCAAACTAAAAGAGATGACAGTGAGGTAGCAGAAAACCTAGGAGAGAAGGGTACGCTGGAAATCAAGGTTAAAAAAAAAATGTTCTAGAAAAAGAAGTGATCGCCTAGGACAAATGTCCCTGATAGTGCAAGTTGGATGACAACTGATAACTGACAATTGGATTTAGCAACACGGAGTGCTGGGAGTGAAAGTCTAAATGGAGTGGATGGAAGCTAGACCAGGAGACAATTACAGTTATGAGGGGGATAAGAAACAGCCAGTTGGAAGTGATACAGTTATTGGTCATAACAAGGTCTAGAGATGGGAGTGAGTGGTGAGGTAAAATGGAGGAAATGATCATTGCAGAGACAAAGGAATTTAAAGTCTGGTGTATAGAAAAATAATCCACATGTATATTGGAGTCACAAAGAACTAAGACAGGAGTTTGAAGTTGAAATAGAAGCCAAACGTAGAAAAAGGAGATTAATTAACCTTGGATTGGCAGATGACAACAGCAATAAGATGACATAAGATTCAAATTTAGGAAGGAGTGAGGGAGAATAGTCTGTAAGGGACAAAACGAAACAAAGAGTCACTTGAACCCGGGAGGCAGAGGTTGCAGCGAGCTGAAATCACACCATTGCACTCCAGCCTAGGTGACAGAGCAAGACTCCATTCCCCCACTCCCCAAAAAAGAAAATGAAACAGAGTCACTAGATATAACTTCCAGGCTTAATACCAGGGATGTAGGAGAAAGAGCAGCAAGGACTTGAGAGAGCTGTTGGGTAAGCTATGTTCGTAAGAGAGAGCAAGGTTTTGATAAGAGGAGGTGGTGAGGATGAGAGCACTGAGAATAGGGGGATTTTACTTTTGATGGACTGTGTGCTTCAGTGGGCATAAAGGAGGGTTTTGGAATCATGGAGGGCTAAGAGCTAAAGACAGAATAAAGAACGTATAGATCCGGCCGGATGCAGTGGTTCACACCTATAATTCCAGCACTTTGGGAGGCTGAGGCAGGTGGATCACTTGAGGTCAGGAGTTTGAGACCAACCTGGCAAGCATGGTGAAACCCCGTCTCTACTAAAAATACCAAATCAGTGAGGTTTCATGGCACGCATGTGTAATCCCAGTTACTTGGGAGGCTGAGGCAGGAGAATTGCTTGAATCTGGGAAGCAGAGGTTGTAGTGAGCCAAGATCATGCCACCGCACTCCAGCCAGGGCGACAGAGTCAGACTCTGTCTCAAAAAGAAAAAAGTGTATATATATATAAATATATATCCTTATGGGATGTCATTAAAATATCATGTAAAGTGCCCGGTACAGTGCTTACCGCATTTTAACTACTCAATAAATGGGGGTAACAACTATCATGAAAGTACAGAGTAATCAGCTATTTGCTTCCCCCAGAATTCTGAGCGGCTTCAACTTCTGTAACATTGCGAGTGCTCCTGATCTTCAGTTCTCTCACACTTGTCATCACTGTGATTATTGCCACTGCTGCTGTCAATGTCGTCATCACTTTCCCCTCTTCAATTCTAGCCTTTTTCTCCCATATCTCTTGGCTTTCACCTAGAAAGCTGATCTTTCTGTACATCACCAATCAAATCAAAGCTCTCTTCTCCTTTGCTCTGGAGCCGACTGATGACAAAGTGCTACTTGTCTCGCTCTTCCTGGCTGTATTTATCTAAGTTCCCAGATGTTTCTGATTCTTTCATCTTGCAAGTGTTCATTGTGCACATGCCATTTCTGACACCGTCAGTACTTTTAGGATGACAAGATGACTACATCCTAGTCCCTCAAAAGCTTACATTCCCAAAGTAGCATTTTTACAGATGCACCACGCCATTCTCAAGTGTTTTAGAAAATTAGAAAATAGATCATTGACCAGTAACTAGAGAAACCTTTCGCTAATATTTTAACTAAGCATTAAATTCCAATGTGCTTTTTTTTGTGAAGTCCACAGGCTAGTGATTCAATTCCTTTTAGGCTAACTTGTGATCACTTGAAAAGACTCTGAAGACACATATTTCTCCCTATTACTGGCAGGTTAAATATTAATACAGCCACTAGTTTTAGCTTGTCCCTGTGTACCTCATTGCTAAGCAGACAACTTTTCAACATTCTTTTGTGTGTTCTACGAAGCACCATGCAGATGATTGTTCAGCCTGCTTGGTAGAAAAGGAGGTGATGTGACAAGGAATTTAGCTCACAGTTCCTCTTCCTAATTCCCAGGAAAGAAATACCCACTATTTGTTGCATTGAACAACTCTACGTCATACACAATTCTAGATAAATCTTCCATTTTGTTAAGGAAGGAAAATGGGAGTTGGGGGCAGATGCTTTGGTATATTTTCCAAAAATTTCAATTTGTAGATTTAACAGCTTAGTTCCTAACTAATACTTTGGGGAATCAAACAGAATGCTAAAAAAGTCTTGGTTAATAATTCAGATACTCATAAATCTATTTATTCACCCACAAAGTTTCTAGACTCTTTACCATGTGTCATGAACTATTCTAGGTAAAACAAGCCCCAGCTCTAATGTACCTGATTATCTATTATAGGCAAGTATAAAATAATCAAAACTGTAGGAAATATAATGCAGGAGTGATAAAGAAAAGAAAATCCAGGTGGAGGGATTGAGCGGTATGTGGTCTGTGAGCATGTGCTATACACAGACTTTCTGTTTTAGATAGGGAAGTCATGAAAAGTCAATAACACTACTAAGGAAAGTAAGCCACAGCATCTGTGTACATTTCATAGACATGAAAACCAGGCATTGAGCTGTTGAAAGATCTATTCAGTGCCAGAAAGACACTCAACAATTCTGAACTGTGGCTTAGGGAGAGCAGAAGATGCTTCAGTGCCCTGGAAGTTACTTTTATTGAGTATTACTCTCCATTAATTACTGCATTCAACCAATTATGAACAAGTACCTAGAAAGTAATGACATATTTATGTGAGTATATGCGTGCATATATGGTGGGGGTGGTTAAGAGAGAGAGATAAATGCTTTTATACATTTTTTTTTAGTCCCACAGCAACCTATAGGAAAAGTAAGAGAGTTATTAGTTCTATCATGCTGATGGAGTCACCAAGACCATGAGAAGTTAAATGAATTCGCCAATTACATACAGTTAGAAAGTGGTGAAGCCCAGACTACATTATGGGCTATGAGTTAAAAATCTGTTCTTTCCAATGTAGGAAACTTTACCCTATTGAACCAGGTTGTTTTCATAAAGCAAAAATAAATAAATACACACACACACACACACACACACACACACACCACTTTGGGAAACTTAATTAACTTTCTTAGGTCTCAAGGGTATTTCTGAACACTGAAAAGCCATAGTTTACTACGTAGTAAGTGGCCAAGAAGAATTCTAGTTTCCCCGAAAGTGCTAACTATAACTTTGTGTATATAAATGCATTTAGTTGAAACTTAACATTCCAAAATTTAACATTTGACATTCTGTTGCCAGTTAAGGTCTTGTCAAGAAAACAGAAGAGTCACTCAATATATTCGAGGTGTTACAAGTTTTAATATAGGGAGCTAAGAACTTACACAAAGCTTGGAAAATCTGGTGATCACAGGTCAGAGAAACCAGCCTTGGTAATTTCAGCCTGCAGCACTCAAGCAAGGAAGGTGTTGTAATACTCAAGGATCTCGGGGAAGCTCCTACCAACTATCTCAGTCTCTATAGCAAGTTGGAGGTACTCAAATGCTCCCCAGTAAGTCTTTGTGAATCTCACACCAGCCCATGCATCTGGCAGCAGTTGCCTCCAGAAAATAATGGCCTGTCCTCCACCATGTTCCAAATCTGGTGCTGTCTTAGTCCATTTGTGCTGGTATAATATAATACCTTAGATGGGGTAGGTTATACACAGAAGAAATTTATTTCTTACAGTTCTACAGTCCAAGATCAAAGCACCAGTAGATTCAGCTGCTAGTGAGGGCCCACTTCCTGCACAGTCAGACATCTTTTCACTGTACTCTCACATGGCAGAAGGGATTAGCTGGATTTCTGGGGTCTCTTCTATAGGGCATTAATCTATTCACTAGGGAAGAGCCTTCATGATTTAGTCACCTACCAAAAGTCCAACCTCCTAATGTCATCGCCTCATGGAATAGGATTTCAATATAAAAATTTTCTGTAAACACAAACACTCAGGCCATAGCAGATACCAATACATCTCTTTGGCAAACTCAAACCTGGGAAAGGAGATTCTGAAAAAAAATTTTTTCACTATCTTTTCTATGATAGCTGTGGTAGCGATGCCAAGTTGACACAAGCAATCTAAGACAAGCATGTCAAAGTTACCTCAGAATTTCATGTTGCATTATTTGTAAGTCTGCTGAAGCACAGCCTGGGATCTTATACTTTGACTGGCATAGCACAGGAGCAAGCCACACAGCCAGGGAAGATACCTCATCATTCACTCAACTTTCAAACCATAGAGTCAGTAAATATTTGATAAGATCTTTTCATGTGCAGTGAACAAAACAGACATGAACTCAGCCCTTGTGACACCCACATATTGATAGGACTTTATTCTCACCTCCATTAAATTTGCAATTTGGGGAATTTACAAGCTGTTGAGTCATTCACAGACTGGGGAGCATTAAGAGTTTAAGATTACTTTAGCAATTTTAATAACCAACTGCAAAATCATTCAGTTCAGTTATAAAAGCAATCCAAAATACCCACCAAGTCGTAAGATGTCATTCCTTGATTCACTGTTTTGATCCCACAACACCAGTGGCCATGCTCTCTGGAAATTAATCACAATAATTCACAATGTTTATATAGCCTTGTGCACTTATCGAAATATATTTTCTAGCATTGTCTTGTTTGACCCTCATAAAACATCTAGCAAGTAAAGATAGGTAATTTTTCTCTTTTCATTACTGAAAAGTCTGGAACACAACAAAGGGCAATAAATTATCTAGTTAATTAATGACCAGTGGTGGTCTGCAAGTTAGGTCTTCACTCAAATTAGTATTCTTCTACAGTATCACACTGCCTGTTTTATACTAAAAGAACTAGAATCAACACTTGATATATAAGAAATTATAGAATTTTTAAAACTCTGATCTTCTAATCATTTTTTCCCCACTTATAATTGTTTTTTGGCTTAAATTCCGAACCAAAGTGCCTGGAAATGTTGTTTTCTTTGTTTAATGAAAACATGAACAAATCTCCTTTGGACAGAGCTCTTCCTTTCATGAACATCCCCTGCAATAAATAGGTCACCTGGTCACATTCATATCTATGAGTAGTTTATTAAGTCACATCTGCCCTAAAAGATCTATGCCTGGCAAAAATCCTTTTAGGGAACGCAAGCACCTATAACAGAATTTTAGAACCAGAGAGGACACTGAAGATTATTTAGGTCAACTCCCTCATATAGAGATGAAGAGAGTGAAATCCTGTGAAGCTCAATGGCACTGAGGTCAAACTCATATGGTTAGTTGCTTAGAAGCAGACTAGTGTGCAGGAGTATGATTTAAAGATTCAGTGAGCATATCCTATGCTGTCAGTATGTGAGAGGTGCAGAAAAGTTTTTATTGTTTTTTTTATTAATTTTTTCTTTTTTTCTCTATCTGAATCAGTCTTTAGAAAGGAAAATTTTAAACACATCCTTCTGCTTAAAACCTAGTTGTGGAAACTTAAAACTACTTAAACACCAAGGCAAGAAATAAATCATTGCTAAATAATGGTCCATAAACTGGAATTTCTGTAATTCACTGAAGGAATAGATCAGGGATTTATTTTTAATACCTGTCTCATTCTACAAAAGACATGAGGCACCCCGCAAAAAAATACTTTCAATGCAAAAGGATTAAAATTAGCAATTATGGTGACTAAAACAAAGGAAAACTATGGATAAAAAAATAATAAAGCCAGACCTGTTATTACAGTTGAAAGACCATACAGTTGAAAGAAACAGACCTCAGCTTTATCACTTAGTTTTCTAATGGCTGAAGTAAATAAAACACAACTTATGATTCAAATTTTCCATAAAATAAAAATCTAGTTTACTATTCAGAAGATGTACAGCTTTTCCTAATAAGGTGTGAGGAATAGTTCTCCGGTAGGTATTCAGAAAGAGGGCCCTGAATTTTATCCAGTTCTTTCTTACACAATCCATCAATGTGGTCCATTAGTATAACACCAAAGTATAATTCATAAAGTAACATATTAGACCCAAAATGATGTCACAAAGGGATCTAACAATCTTGTGATCTGGCTTGTTTGAAAGGCACCATTCAGGGTATGTAGAGAAATGGATCAATTACCTGACCCTCAAGTATTTCTTCCAAAACATTATTTATGGCACTATGGAAAGCAAGGAAATGGACCTCAATGCTCTCATATTTGGCAAAAGTGCGTGGTGTGAAGATTCTATCATGCTGGCTGATGGATGCTCCACAAGCTTGGAAAATCAGCGAAGTAGAGACAAGTGTCATTAAGGGCATCTGTGAAAATGCAAGGACCTAACTGAATCCTGTTTAATACGCTTGTGCAGGGCTAAATAGTATGGTTAAAGTCACCCCCACTCAACTTAAAAAAAAAATTATGTTCTGGGTCAAGCAGAAAACAGATCTGAGACAGGGTTAGAGAATCTAGGAATGGCTATTTGGAGGAAATGGGACTTGAACTTGGACAGACAGGGAGGAGAAGTGAGGAATTTTTAAACGCGGAGAAAATCACACACCACTTTGGTGGGCGGTGAGGTACAGGTAGGAGACAAGTCAGTTTGGGATCAAGGTTTGTGACTTTAAAATGCAGCAACAATGAACCAAATCTAAACACAATTCAGTTTGACCCTTTTTATAGAAATATTGCCAGTAAAAATTTCTTTAATTTAATATGACAGCACTTGTTTGATAGGATTTCAAGCCAGTGAATTCAGTAAGTGGATTTGTTTTGATGACCTTTGCTAATTTGTTGAATGCTGTGAAAATCCCCTGCAGACTTTCTAACGGTTCCAAAGCTAAAAATAATGACCTCACTGAGGATTCTGTCAGCTGTCCTGATTGAGAGAATGGCTGAGAATGACTGATGGACCCTGGCTGCAAAATGAGACTCAGAAATGTGCAGCCTGGCGTGTATATATCAGAAAATTACACCTGTGCTCACTAGATTCTGGATATGACATATCAAATTCTAATTCTGGATATGACATATCAAAGAGTGGTAGCAAAGGTGAGCAATTCAGAATACTGCTAGACCTGGCTAATGGAGAAATTGATGGTTGGGTTCACAATACTGTGCTCTTCAAAACTTCCCTGCTGTCTTCTCTGGGGCAGGTCAACAATTAGTTGTAGAATATGAGAAAGGAGCTGTGTTTGGGCATAAAAAGATTCCTAAACAGGGTTTACCATATAATGTCATCATGTGCCATCATGATATTATATGGTTGAGTACTAGAAGCTGGGTTTCTGCTTTTGTAATGAAAATGTCCTGATGACCTGTATATTGAAAGGTTATTGTTTTTAGTTTGGAGGAAGAAATATCAAAACATATAGAAAGTCATGTATAACTAGGTTACAAAATCAAACTTACTGAACCTTTTTTATGTGACCATCCCGTAGCATTCAGCAATGAATATCAACACAAGTGCTGTAACTCATGCTTGGATTTAAATTTAAAAAAAAATCTTAAGTGTCAGTGGGGTATCTCCAATCAATCTGTTACTGGCACATAGCATTTTTTTGTTTTGTTTTGAGGTTTTTTTGTTTTGCTTTGTTTGGTTTTGTTTTGGCAGAGTCTTTCTCCATCCCCCAGGCTAGAGTGCTGTGGCACAGTCTCAGCTCACTGCAACCTCTGCCTCCCAGGTTCAAGTGATACTGATGCCTCAGCCTCCCAAGTGGCTGGGATTACAGATGCGCACCACCACGCCCAGCTAATTTTTGTATTTTTAGTAGAGACGGAGTTTCACCATGTTGGCTAGGCTGGTCTCGAACTCCTGACCTCAGGTGATCCACCCACCTCGGCCTCCCAAGGTGCTGGAATTACAGGTGTGAGCCACTATGCTTGGCGGCATTCTTTTAAATAAAATTCTCAGTCTGTAAAATGTTTTTCAGTGCTCAGTGATGGCATTTATCTACACTATTAAAATCTACGTTTGATGTGTCTTCCCTCTTCCCCGAACAATTGAATATTCTCTCTTGAAGACATAGTTTTTAGAATTGGCATCAAATAATCAGAAATGTTTGGTTAACTGATGAATTATTTCATTAATCCATTCAGCAAGTATTTATAGGCTGGGTGGGCCCTAGGCACTATGCTAAGATGACAACAGAGAGCAAAAGTTAAGAGGATCCCCAAACACCGCATGTTCTCACTCATAGGTGGGAACTGAACAATGAGATCACTTGGACTCGGGAAGGGGAACATCACACACTGGGC
>NW_012120821.1:1816605-1829407 GCF_000951035.1 Colobus angolensis palliatus | reverse complement strand
AAAAAAAAAAAAAAAAAGAGGATCCCTATGCTGCCTAATGGAGCTTTCAGGCAGTAAATGAGATAGGCACTTGTCAAAGACTTACACCAATAAAGGTGAAATTGCTATGAAATAGTGATATTTTATGCTACTAAAGAGTGAATTGGCAGAATTGGACTTAAGGAGGTAAAGAGAGTTTTCTGGAGAGTGTGTCGATTGCTTAGAAATCTAAAGGATGAGTACAGTTAACTAGGCAAAGAGGAGATGAAAGTGCCTTCCAGGTAGGGAAAACATCAAGTTGAAGACCCTATGCAGGAAGGATCTTGGTAAGCATGAGGGATGAAAGTAAATCTAATGTGGTTGTAGTAATAAGAGACAAAAGACCATGGTGTGAGTTAAAACTGGAAATGTAGGTATAAGTTGAGCATTCCTAATCCAAAAATTCAAAATCCAAAATGCTCTAAAATCTGAAACTTTCTAAGCACCAACATGATGCCACAAGTAGAAAATGTTACGCCTGACCTCATGTGACTGGTTATAGTAGAAATACAGGAACACAGCAATTTATTCAGCATCCCCAAGGGAAAAAAAGACCCTCCCAGCTTCTTCTGCTGGGATTTATCTTTTCTGCACATGCCCAGATTCTCTCAAGCAAGCACAGCCACAAAGCTTAATAAAATGACATGTGTGCAGACCAGACATGCCAACAGCAGCTTTCCCACAATGCCCCACATGAGGCCACAAACCTATATGCATTACTCACTGTGTATATTTTGCTTATTCTTTGTTCTGTGGTATAAAGATATTGTTGAAAATGGCAAAAACAAAACAAAACAAAAAAAAGGCCCGCAGATACCCCTATCAATAACAGTGAGAAGAAAAAGAGAAAGAATTTCTGTTTGTTTATAGCACAGAAAGCCAAGCTGTTGGAGAAATTGGGCAGCACTGTAAGTGTGAAACATCCTACAGAAGAGTTAGGCATTGGAATGACCACCACATATGACCTGAAAACACAGAAGGATAAACTGTTGAAGTTCTATGATAAAAGTGATGAATAGGAGTTAATGAAAAATGGAAAACACTACATACAACTAAAAATGAAGATCTTGACTGTGTATTGAAAAAGTCGATTTGTCAGCATAGAAGGTGAACACATGCCAATTAATGGGATACTGATAATGAAACAAGCAAATATCTATTATGATGAACCTGGATTGAAAGAAACTGTGACTATTCAACATGCTGGTTGCAACAATTTAAGAAAAGACATGGCATTAATTTTCAAGATTTGCGGTAATAAGGCATCTGGTAATTATGAAGCAGTGGAGAAATTCATTGATGAGTGTGCCAACATCATTGCTGAAGAAAATCTGATGCCCAGAACAAGTCTATAATGCTGATGAAACATTACCATTTCGGCATTATTGCCCCAGGAAGACACTGCCTTCAGCTGATAAGACAGCCCCTACAGGAATTTAGAATGCCAAGGACAAAATAACTGTACTAGCATGTGCCAATGCTATAGGCATGTATAAGTGTAAACTTGCTGTGTGATTGGAAAGCTTGCATCCTTGCTGTTTTCAAACAGTGAATTTCTTACTAGTCCATTATTATACAAAAAGGCATAGATGACCAGGGACATCTTCTCTGATTGGTTTTGTAAACATTTTGTACCAGCAGCCTCATGCTCACTGCAGGGAAGCTGGACTGGAGGGTGAATATAAGATCTTGTTATTCTTTGACAACTGTTCTGCTCATCTTCCAGCTGAAATTCTCATCAAAAATAGTTTTTATGGCAGGGCATCGGTGGCTCACTCCTGTAATCCCAGTACTTTGGGAGGCTGAGGCGGGTGGATCACTTGAGGTCAGGAGTTCGTGACCAGCCTGGCCAACATGGCAAAATCCCATCTCTACTAAAAATAAAAAAATTAGCCAGGTGTGGTGGAGCGTAACTGTAATCCCAGCTACTTGGGAACCTGAGGCATGAGACTTGCTTCAACCCAGGAGGTGGAGATTGCAGTGAGCCGAGATGATGCCACTGCACTGTTGCCTGAGTGACAGGAAAACTGCATCTCACAAATAAAAATAATAAGAAGAATAAGAATAATAATGTTTATGCCATGTATTTCACCCAAATGTGACTTCATTAATTCAGCTACATGACCAGGGTATCCTTATTTTATATTGAAGACCAAATATAAAAACACTTTCTTGAACAGCATGCTAGCAGCAGTGAACAGAAGTGTGAGTATAGAAGGTTTTCAAAGCAATGATCATGAAGGATGCTATATATGCTGTTGCCAACCCTTGGAACATAGTAACTAAAGATACAGTTGTGCATGCTTGGCACAACCTCTGGCCTACGATTATGTTCAGTGATGTTGATGAACAAAGTGTTGAGTTTGAAAGATCCATATGTCAAGTGAAAAAAAAATGATGTCTGACTTCCTTATATTTGCAAAAATACATATTTTTAGAGTCCATCAGTAAGTTGAAAAATGTGGATATCGAAGTTTTTAACATAATTATGAGGCTTCAGTTGTTCATGCATTGACCAATGGAGAAATAGCCAGAATGGTTCTAAATCAAGGTGACTGTGATAATAGTAACAATGAAGATGATGTTAACACTACAGAAAATGTGTTACAGACAACAGGGTAAAAATGTGTGATGGGCTCATTGAAGGACTAGATTAGCATGCATTCATAATACAACAAAAAATCATGTCAGTTATAAAAATCAAAGAAAGACTTCTAACACAAAAACCATTGTTAATGAGGCAAATGACTCTGGAGAAAACATTTTAAAAAGCCATCCTACAGAATGCCTCCTCCTTCTTAAAAGACCCACTTCCTGGTCCCTAGCTTTCTTCTTATATTTCTCCTCACTTGACAGAAAAACATAGTAACCTTTTAATCAAAACACAGTATTGTAGGTGGAGGCTGTCCTGTCTGTTGCTGTTGTTCATCAGCTGATGCAAGTATTCTGGTGATGTTGCCATGTTGTTCAGTTACCCTGAACACATTATTTTTAACTGTATTAATGGTACACCATTTTTTACTAAGTACTTAGGTGTGAATAAGTATAAGAAAATGATTGCTTATTGAAGCATATAAACTCAGAGTCAGGAATGATGGTTAATGCCAAAAAACCACCAATTGCCCACATTGGTGGCTAAAATAGTGACACCTTTGCTTCCTGATGGCTCAAGATATATCAACTTCGTTTTAAGTATAAAACTATTTAAAATATTGCATAAAATTACCTTCAGCATGTATGTATATGGTATATGTGAAACACAAATGGATTTTGTGTTTAGGCTTGGATCCCCTCCTCTAAATATTTCATTATGTATATGAAAATATTCTAAAATCTGAAAAAACATCCAGAATCTGAAACACTTCTGGTTCCAAACAATTCAAATAAGGGATACTCAACCTGTAGAGGACTGACCCTTCAGATCTTATAGAAATTTTGTTTTTATCCTAAGAATAGTGGAACATTGAAGATTTTGAACTAGGGAAAGAAGAGTTAATATGATAAGATTTGTGTTTTCAAAAATCACTCTAGCTGTGGTATGGAAAATGGATTGACACTGGTAAATTAAAGAAAGAAACCATTTTGAAGACTATCAGAATGGACCAGGAAGAAATAATGCTAGCATGGACCAGATGGAAATGGAAAGAAGTAGATGAACGCCGGGGAGAGGTAAAAGGTGAAATAGATGAGACTTGGTAAAGTATACAATATGAATAAGCAAGGGAGAGAAATAAAGAATTGCTTACTTGATTTCCTGGATTTTTGCTTGAATTAATGTATAAACACGAATACCATCTACCAAAAAGGAGAATACCAGAAATGTTTTAGATTCTGAGTGGGAGGCGAAGAAGAGATCATAAGTTTAATTTTGGACATTTTGATGTATGATACAGGTCTGGATCACAGAGGGAGGGAGGTCTGCCTTGAAGATACAAATCTGTGAATTATTTGCATATTTTGATGATAATTATAGCTATCTGCATGGGTGACTTCTAATAAGGAGATGGCACAGAGTAAGGAAGAGGGCTTGGGAGGCCTGGGGAATTTCAGTATTTAATAACTGGATGGAATAAAACAAGACAGGAATGGAAAGAAAGAAGGAACAGCCAAAAAAAATGGGAAGAAAACCATGGAGTGTTGAGTCACAGAGGCCAAGGAAAGAAAGGACACTAGTACCTCCCTTACCCATGGTTTCTCTTTCTGCGATTTTAGTTACCCATGGTCAACTGTGGTCTGAAAATCATAAATGAAAAATTCCAAAAGTAAACAATTCATCAGTTTTAAATGTTCCAGCATTCTGAGTAGCCTGATGAAGTCTCACGCCATCCTGCTCCATCAGCCTGAGACGCGAATCATCCCTTTGTCCGGTGGATCCATGCTGTATACGCTGCCGCCCATCTACTAGTTACTTAGTAGTCATCTCACTTATCAGATAAACAAAACATAGTGTATATAAGGTTGGGTTCAAGCTCTGATCTGAAAAAAATACACATGTACACCCATATGGATTTGTCTCATTAATAAGATTATATGGCTTTCTAGTCAAGTTCAAAATGGAGTAGAGGAAAGAGCATAGATTTTGATTCCCAGCTCTGATATTAATTCTTAGACCCTAGGCAGTTTGATTTATTTCCCTCATTGAAATTATGAAAATTAGGTCAGAATATACACACACTTTACAGCCCTCTTACATACAGTGGTCTTTGCTTCTGTTGTTTCTTATAGATTGTAGAAATATTTTCTGACTTTATTTCCATGAAAATGCTAAGGAGAGAGAATACAATAATCTACAGTTTTCAGAATATAAAAACCCTTTTGCAAAGTGATTGCAATATGCTTTATTGATCTCAGATAAATTAACATTTGAAAAAATATATTATGTTTATTACTTTACATTAGTTCTTATTTTCTCATTATTTAAAATATTTCCTCTTGGGCTCAGGTTATAGATATATATATAATGAGGTTTTAAGATATTCATTAATATGTGTATATATATTATATATAGAGAGAGAGAGAAAGAGAGAGAGAGGGCTGGATTTTCAATATATTTTTTTCAAGTAACTTAAATTTATGTGTACAATTTTAATATATCTTAATTTATCCTAAAGCTAACACGCACTACTAACAGACTACCCTATAATGCAGTTGAAATCAAATATTTCTGAGCTTGATCCTAGCTTTGCCACTTATGCAAGTCATTACATTACCCTATGCCTCAATTGCTTTATATATAAAATAGGGACAATAATATTTACCTCATGACGTTTCTTTTAAAAAATGTGTATCACATAAAAACACTCAATAAATAATGCCTTATTTACATAATTATATAATATTATAGCAAGATAGAAAAAACAAAATTTGACACTTGAAATGGTAGCAGACTGTGACTGAATTGCAAGCTGTTGAATTAGCACATATGCCACCCAGAAAAAGAATCACTTTTTTAAATATATGTAGAGTGCTATAAACCCTGACGACATGATGAAAACAAATCAACTCTGGATTTATGGTCATCTCATAACCTGTGAACTGAAATATTTCATGACCCTGATCAATGTGAACACTTAACTTTCATATGATTTGAAAGAAAAAAATGATTTCTCCTACTCTAGATTTCAGTGAAGGATGCCCAACTGAGAGGCTTTCACAGATAATTTCCTCCATAATGGTTTGTTGAGTGGATGAACAAAGTGAAGTTGAATGAGATAAAAGTTTGTTTCCATATTTTAGAAAATGTATAGAAATTAAAGATTGTGCTGATTTTGCAAGCTTCGCAGCTCTGTGGGAAAGCAAAGTTACACTGGGTTCTGCAGCCATTTATTCACCCAACAGATACTGCATCCTACCACACAGCTACCAGATTAGACACCATTAAGGTGAAAACGAATCATGTCTATAGTCTCTGCCATAGCACCATATTGGAAAACTGTGGCACAATCACAAGATTATTTCAGAAGCTAGCCAAAAAAATGTAGCCTCCCTCATCTAATCCTCATTTAATCCTTCCACATTAGGTCAAGTGTGTCTATAATATTTCCCCCCCCAAAAAAAATCCGATTAAACCAAATTAAAAGCCAAGACAAATTGTTAATTCCATTGTTTTTAATTTCACCATGGAATTTTGGTTTCTTTAGGATACTGTTTTATTCTAGATTCTGAGTACAATGATACATTCTAATTTACATATTGCCTGATTGGCATTTCGACAGTCACATTATTTTGGTTTGCACATTTGGGTTTGCTTATTTGAGATATTTTGTCTATTTCTTCATAGTACTGAGGATTTGGTGAGAAGACAGTATAGGATGTTCAGAGATCTTTCCCGGCATGTTTCTAGATCCATTTTCTTTCCAATGTTTTTTAGTTAAGCAAAAACCAGTGTTAGTCTGTTTTCATGCTGCTGATAAAGACATACCTGAGACTGGGAAGAAAAAGAGCTTTAATTGAATTTACAGTTCCACATGGCTGGGAAGGCTTCAGAATCATGGCGGGAGGCAAAAGGCACTTCTTCCATGATGGCGGCAAGAGAAAATGAGGAAGATGCAAAAGCAGAAGCCTCTGATAAAACCGTCAGATCTCATGAGACTTATTCACTACTATGAGAACAGTATGGGGGAACCACCCCCATGATTCAAATTACCTCCCACTGGATCCCTTCCACAACACATGGGAATTATGGAAGTACAATTCAAGATGAGATTTGGGTGGGGACACAGCCAAACCATATCAAACTACTACAACGTGTAATGCATCAAAGTTCCTTCCATTTCACTGTTTTATCTGTCAGTGAAGTCAAGATACATTTTAGGGAATTTCATGATAAGTGACTCCCTTGATGTTTCCCTTACAAATAAGTTCATAACTTGATTATTGCTAATTTATTGTTAAGGTAAATCAAGGATAAATCTTTAACTGAATGCTTTTGTAAATCTTGGTATAAACACCTTGAGTTGGTCTTCTAACCTATAAAGAAAAACTGCCTCTTCTCACCTTTATAGACGAAGTGGTATAACAGAAAGGACACCAGCTCCACCTATTACTCTTCCTTTCTTAATAGTAAAATGGGAATGAATACCTATCTTGAAATATCATTGACTCTAGTACACAGTAGGCATTCATTTCCAATTTTGTTTTTCATCATGCATACACATACATGGTTTAAGAATTCAATATTTTTCTAAAGCCTATTATAAAAACAGCGGTCCCTTATCACCTCCGACATTCCCATCTCCTTCCATTCCCATGACCAGTAGTAACTGAGTTCACAACTCTTTTAGTTTATTATTTACCTTCACATTTCCAAATGACATCACCATTGTACTGTTACTTCTTGGTTTTTCAGGTTTATGCATGATACTATTTTTTTACAGTCTCCCACATTCCCCGCCAACATACACACACACACACACACACACACACACATTTATCCCCCAAATATTGATGACTAATGATCAATCAGCATCCACCAGTATTAAAATATTGAAGTACTCCTTTATAGGTTAGGAAATAGTTACTGCTTTGAAGTTCCCAAGCAACCCATCTTCGCTCTTTTAGCCTAGTCCCACCCTGAGAACCCTCAGATCTTCTCCCGTAATCCAGCAATTAAGGGACTAATATCTACAATATCTAGCACAGGGGGCAGCCCTCAACATGACCCATTTTCCTGCATTGATTGGTTTATGACCCATACATGACCAGTTGGTGAGTATTTAATATGCTTAATATTAATGTGTAATAGTTCGATCACAATTTTTTATTATACTTATATTCACTGTTCATGTTTTTATAACTATATGAACATTGTTCACAACTGAGCTAGTGCACTGTGTAAATTCCCTTTCCTGTAAAACTTTGCTTGTTTCCCATTATTAAATTATTCACAAACTCTTTCTTCTTGACTCACATCTCCTCTTAAACACACACTCTATCAAATTCATCTTCTAAGGGACATCTTTCCCAGAGCCCTGTGTTCTCATGCTGTAATCTAAACTGGGTGCTCTCCAGGCCTTCCTGTACCACCATCATCTTAGGATATCTTTTCCTTTCATCTTAGGAATTTTCTCTCTGTGTTTTGTATTGCAGTCTCTGTTTCCTGAATTCCATGTCATCTTTCTTGATATTTGTCATTAAGGTGGATCCTTCCCCCGTAGCTTCCTGAAAGTGGCTGTAGAGAAGATAAACTCTTTAAGATTATGTATATCTGGCAATGACTTTTGTGTTAGAAATCAATTTACCTCACTTTTTTAAAAAATTGCAAATTTGAGGCCTAATTTCTAGATATGTAGTCCCTTCATCAAAAGGTATTAGCCTCTTATGAAGCTTTTTTGTGGCAGGCTTTTTTATTTTTAATCCCTACCCTGACCCCCTGCTTTTGAAGGCCTTCCTTCCTTCCTTCCTTCCTTCCTTCCTTTTCTCTCTCCTCCCTTTCTTTCTTTCTTCCTTTTCTTTTTTTTTTTTGACAGAGTCTCTCTCTGTCACCCAGGATGGAGTGCAGTGGCGCGATCTTGGCTCACTGCAACCTCCACCTCTTGGGTTCAAGTGATTCTCCTTCCTCAGCCTCCCAAGTAGCTGGGACTACAGGGACTACGTGTATTTTTGTATTTTTTAGTAGAGATGGGGTTTCACCATGTTGACCAGGCTGGTCTCAAACTTCTGATCTCAGGTGATTTGCCTGCCTTGGCCTCCCAAAGTGTTGGGATTACAGGAGTGAGCCACCACACATGGCCTAGTCATATCACCTTGAAACTCAAGGAAAACGTCTTTTTTTTTTTTTTTTAATTTATACTTTAAGTTATAGGGTACATGTGCATAACATGCAGGTAGTGTCTAGATGTCTGTGAATTCATTCACTGTCATATTCTATGCTTCCACTGTGCCTTTCCAGATCTTGATCATATCCTTTCAGAATGAAGGGACTTAGTTTTCACAAATGAAACTAACCTTAGAAAGAATATGAAGGTGGGGGTGGAGAATTGTTTAATTTTGCAGTGACAAAAAACAGAAACATTGTGGTCTAAAGGGTTTCTGGGGTCATTCAAAAAGGCAATACATTGCTTTTTATGGCTTTTGCCCCTCCTCTTTGGCTGTAACTATTACAGTAACATTTCCTCCCTGGATTTCAATTTGGTAGGCCTAACTACTGTTTTCCTAATTTATAGAAATTGTTAGCACCATTAGCACAGATATATCAAGGGCCCTGAGGGAAAAATAATTCTGCTGTATACTTAAATTGATCTAGTCATTTGGTTCATCAACTGTGTGAGTCACAAGATGGATTTTTTCTGAGAGGCTGTAGAGCAGCGGTGAGTTTGGGCCCCACAGCTCTACCACTTTCTAGATATATCGTCCTAAGCCAATTATTTAACCCTTGTAAGTCTGTGTTGGCTGTATAAAATAATGTGTACCTTACAGGTTTGTTGCAAGGATTAAAGGTATGTAAAGCAACTAGGCTTAATGCATAATAAGCACGTAATGAATATGGCTATCATTAACAGCACATTGCTTGGCACCTAGTAGGCATTCAATAGATAATTTTTGAATGAATTAATTGGATGGATGAATGAACAAAGAGACTGAATTTGACTAAGATCTGGCTCTTCAAAGGGTTTGTAAACGCTAAGAATAAAGACATTGCATTTGTATTTCTCATCGTTATATCCTTGGAGCCAAGCACAGCACTTTACACAAAGCAGAAACTGACAGTTACTCCTTAAATAAGTTTACCAATAAAGTGTTGAGCAAATAGACATATATTGTTCATTAATTTTCATGATGCAAACATTTTTTTTCAGGAAAACTTTCAAGTACATGTATTTAGGGATGTCAGCTTGCTCTTACAAAAGCATTCTCTGTTCCTCAAAATTTGGTTTCCAAACACTTCCAAAGAGCAAATTTTAGGCAGAGATTTCTTTTCTGATCATGTCCAATCAGGTATGCAATCAATCTTTTCTGCAGTGCCATCTCTAGCTTATACTAAGGACACAATAAGAAACAGGGAAATCCTGAGTTTAGGGATTGGAAAATATGTGCCATAGGTAAAATGGCCTTTCTGCTGCCTGTGTGATGCAGATGCTAGTTTGATTTGGCAGAGAAGAGTGGGTCATAAACCTTAATAAAAATGGCTTGGAAGATGTTGGTCTAGTTTTGCTTTTTTTTTTTTCAAATGGTCCTTTTATCCAGAAAGTTTCCATCCCGTAATGTTCATTGATAATGCCACCCAGAATTGACATTTATTTATTGTTGCTCTGTGTATAAAAATCTGATAAAATCAGATTTTAAAAATATTATTTGATTGATATTTTTGAAGCCTCTGAAGGCTAGGAAATGATTACAGTAGGTCCTATATGTCAGTCTCATATTACAAGACACATGTTATGTCCAATTCTCACAAACCTCCTTCAGGGTCAGTCATTTAATGCTATTTGTTTTACAAATGGAGAGGTTGAGACCTAATGTAAGAAATGTGCCAGTGGTCACTTTGATGCTAAGCAGAAAGTCAAGATACAAACCTCATTTTTTCTAATTCAAAGTTCATATTTTTCAATACCTTTCTTTCTTATAATTAGATGTTTTCCCTAGCAGTCATAATTAAATATTTTCATAGGCAATAAAATAATGTTATATCCTTCACCTGACACTATCACACCAAAGCACTTAAACCAATTCAACACATACAAAAAAAGTTAGGGCGATTAGGGGTAAGATCTAGGGAGTTGTTATAGGCAGCAGTGGTTAAAAGTGACACAGAGAGAAGATTGGAAAAGGATTGTAAAAAACAGAAGTGAAGAGAAGAGTTTCTATGGCCAGTGGTCAGCTGATGTCAACATCCGTCTACATATGTGGTGAATGTTGATCATTTTTACAACTCCCAGCATTCCTGTGTCTTGTGTGTCTCCCACCTTGTAAGGCAGAGCCTATCTCCCATCATCAAAACTGAAAATGCCTTGCTTTCCCAGCACGCCTTGTAGCTGATCATGAGAGCCAGGTTCCGTGAATCACTCACACTCATCACAAACGTTGAATTGGAAATTAGTGACGTAAAGAGGAAGGGAGTCCAGAGAATGTGCTGGTGCAAGAGAAGCCCTATAATAGCAGCTTCTGAAGTGGTTCTGGGGGCCTCCTCTGGTCCCCAGACTCAACAGTGTTGATGGTACAAGTGATGTTCAGAGAGCTGCAGTGGGGTATTCCTGGGACCAGTTCTATAGCATTCTTTTGGCAATGGTTCTTGGCTTTGTGGCCTCAGAGCCTGGTTCTCTGATGTTCTCAGTGATTCTGTGGGCTGCACAACATCTTTTAATCAACTCCTTTCTACTTAGACTAGCCTTATTCAGTTCTCACTATCCCCAACTAAGAGTCCTAACTAAAACAATACGTAAATAATCACAATATGATACTAATAACTAGCATATGTTGAGAGCTTATGATGTGACAAGGCGCTATGCTAAATGCTTCAATAACACTTTTCTCCTTAAATCCTCACCACACCCACTATTCCCAATTTGCAGATATGGACACTAACGTACAGAGAGGTTAAATGACTTGCTCACAGACACATCACTAGACAATGGCAAAGCTAACACTGAAGTCAGCAGTGTGACTCTAAAGGCCATTCACTTAGCCACTAGAATGTATAATTCAGAGGTAGCTTGCATTCATACATTTTAGGATGTAAATATCTATAGGTAGTTATATTAGTCATAGAGTTCTCCACAGAAACAGAACCAGTAGAATGCATGTGTGTATGTATATAAACATATATGTGTGTGTATATATATACATGTTATATATATATATGTGTATTATACATGTGTGTGTATATGTGTGTGTATGTATATATAGAGAGAGATAGAGAGAGATTTATTTTAAGGAAATCACTCATGTAACTGTAGGGGCTGGTAAGTCTAATATCAGTAGGGTAGGCTACAAGGCCAGAGACCCAGGGAAGACTTGATGTTACAGCTCAAGTTCAAAGGCAGTCTGAATGCAGAATTACTTCTGTACAGTTTTGTGTCCAAATTTCCTCTTCTTTTAGGGATACCAGTCATATTTGATTAGGATCCACACTAACTGACCTCATTTTAACTCAATTACCTCTGCAAAGACCCTATCTCCAAATACAGTCAGAATCTGAAGTTAGAACTCCAACATATGAATTTAGGGGTAGAGAAAACACAATTCAGCCCATAACGGTAGTAATGTCAATGAACCCGAATGTAACTGTAATGTAAATGTAACTTGATAGAACTCTAATGTAATCTTAGGAATTTTTCTGAGTTTGGGTGATATATCTATAGTTTGAGTGGGGACCCCCTGTGTTTTCAAATACCACCCCTGCTCATAATCACCATCAAAGTGGTAGCCATAACATTATTGGAAGCCAAGGTCTCCCATATCCTAATTAAAATAGCTTAGGGATGATGATGCCCAACTACGTAGAAATTTTAGGTTATGTCCCACAAGCAATTGGACAAGAACTAGTTGGACTACAATTCCCCAGTATTTAAACCCCTTGGGAGAATCAAATAAAATAAACTGCATTATGGCACAGAAAGTGAAATGGCTTCTCAAAGTGTTCTTCATGTGCAAGTACTGATGACTTTTGGCTGTAATCTCACAGCTTTGGCAAAGATTTCAAATCTCAAGGGGGCCAGACAGTATTATGAGATCTGAAGTACATCTCTTAGCAGTGAACATCCTCATGGAAACATTTATCACTTTTTCTTTTTTTTTTTTTATTATTGTACTTTAAGTTCTAGGGTACATGTGCATAACGTGCAGG
>NW_012120821.1:1792276-1814780 GCF_000951035.1 Colobus angolensis palliatus | reverse complement strand
AAGAAACTACCATCAGAGTGAACAGGCGACCTACAGAATGGGAGAAAATTTTTGCAATCTACTCATCTGACAAAGGGCTAATATCCAGAATCTACATTTGTCACTTTTTCATCCAGAGATTTGTTGTTCAGTGTTTAGAAAAGCTGCCTTAACTCTTCTATCATTTATTTAATAGCAGTGAAATCATCTTGCATTTGTAGAGAACTTTGTACTTTTCAAAGTGCTTGTACATACATTAGTTCATTTAATCTAAATGGCCCTTGATTGACCTGAAAGTTAAATCAGCTTCCCAACATGCCTAATAATCTTAGAGAGTACTTTTTGAGCTGAAAAAACAAGTGACCAAAAGTAAGGAAATTGCTCTGAAAGCATTCTGTAAAATCACGGCACCATTGTTATACAAATTCATAAATAGTGAAGCTGAGTTAAACCCATAAGAGAATTCTGGGGATTATACCAAGATTTTCAATCCTTTACTGTTTACTTTGTTTTTAACACCATTCTCTGTAAGGCTAGCTGTAAAGTCCAATTTCACTGTATTAAAAATTTCAGACAAAAACCTGCCTTTGTTTTCATTCTGCCTCTCTGTTAATAGCCAAACCTACATATTCCATTTAAAGAAAAACAGGGTAATTTGTGGTCAAAAGACTCTAACATGAAACACCTCAATGAGATGGTGCCTGAATATTAATCCCTATACAAAGCAGATGGTGATTTCTTTTCTAAGCAAAAAAGTGATCTGTGTTTCTGCCTGTGTGCTTTCTGCATCAGACTTGAAGTAAAAATGAATTTCTATTTTGTTTCACTCTGGGAGCCTGTTACATTAACCAACATGAGAAGGGGGAGGATCACCTAATATGGCCAAATATATTTACAAGATGTACAACAAAGGCACTGGCTATTTCTACTCTCTGCAGGAAAGCTCTAAAAAAAATAAACAGACCCAGCACAATCTCAAGAATCCATTTATTATTCTGCCGGTGGAGTCTGTAGCTACGGAGACATCTGTGATATGAGATAAGGAAGATTTTTTTTCCAGAAAATTCGAAGAATACAGAGAGTAGGAAATAATTTTAGGACTGGAAACCTAAGAAATAGCTGTATTTTTTGCCTATTTTTTTAAACAATTGATTACAAGAGTGCTGCAACTCAGAGTTGTTGTTTTTCTTTTTCTCAATTTTGGTGTTAGAAAATAAAAATGGAATCCAACCTCCTTTCACGTGTAGGGAAATAGCCAATTTCCTACAACAAGTATGAAAAGCTGCCTGTGTTGATAATACAACATGGTTCTAATCCTGAGTTCTAATTATGGTGTTCAGTGTTGTATCTGTTGGAGTAAAAGTGCAGATAAAACCTTGTTCCAAAGGTATTTTCTGCTATACATTTGATTATACAGTTCTATGGAGCAAATCATAATGTCTTTAGAGTTAGTCCTACAAATAACATCTCTACTATTTTAACCTCTATTTTAACAATAATAAATCTATTTTTAGCAATAATCTAAAAAAACCTATTTTAACAATAATAAATCTCTATTATTACAATGAGGAGTCTACTGTATTTCTTTAGAATCTGAATTTGGATACTCAAAACTACTCTTCAATTACTATACGTGTTATTATATATAAAGTAAAGTGGAGCATTGAGTCAAGAATCCACATAATTAAGACCCATAAGTCACTTTCACATGACTCAATCTGGCAATTCAAGTTGTGGTCAGAAATAATAATAATCCCAATTTTTACTGAACACTTACTATACATCACACACATTCTAAATGCCTTATGCATGTTAATCTATTTACCTCTCACAACAACCCAATGAGGATAAATACTATTAATATTTCTATTACATAAATGAGAAATTGAAAACACAGAAATTTTGCGTAACTTGATAAAGATCAAACTGCCACTGGATACTGCAGCCAGAATTTAAACCTAGTTAATTTGACTCCAGGTAACCACCATATAATAAAGACTCTTCAAATGCTAGTGACAAGAAAAAAATAATGGTTCATTGCATGGTTCTCTGTGTCTATAAGATTAAAACAAACAACTAAAAAAGGAGGTCAAGGAAACTGCAATGATGCTCCTGGCCATGAAAACAAAAAATTTCTTCTGGGGACTTAATGAAAGCATGCCAACAAAATATCTCATGGACTAATAGTAAATAAGCCAAAAGGAAAAGGATAAAAAGTATTCTGGATTTAGGCAGAAATGACAACATATGCAAAAGCTTTATGGCAAGAGGAAGATGGGTATTTAAGAAAGTAAAGCTGAAGCCAGGGTAGCTAAAGTCAGAGTGAGGGGAACCTGCAGAAGTTAGGGTTGTAGAAGAGACAAAGCAAAATGAGAAACCACTGAGGGAACTTAGGCAGGAGGTAATGTGAACAGATGTGCACTTTGAAATCTGTCACCTGGCTGCCACTGTAGTAAACGGTTTGGAGAAGTACGGAGTGGAAGTGACTAGACAGTTCAGTAGCATCTGCCAAATATGATAAAAATGGTGATGGCAGTAGTGATGGAAAAAAATACTGGACTGATTTAAGAGAAATTCCAGTGTTAAAATAGGAAATGACAAATTAGATACTGGAGAAAAGGATGAAGACATCAAAGATTACTCCCAAGTTTCTGACTGGTGCAACTTTGTTGATGATAGGTTTTGATGGGGAAAGCAAGAAGTCATGCTGAAGATACTGAACTTGAGGTGGCTTTAAGTCATCAACTGGAGTTGTTAAGTGGGCAGTAAGGCCATGAACCTGGAGTTCAGAGGAGAAATCTAGGCTGGACATGTACATTTGGCAGTTATCAAGGTAGAGAGAGTTGTTAAAGCCAATGACATGGATAATTTGCCTAGTGAGAAAATATAAAATGAATGGCAAGAGAGGAAGACCTTGAGAGAACCCAACCTTGAGAGAAGAACATAAGTCTACAAAGAATTATGACAAGGAGCTTCCAGATAAATAGCAGGATGATCAGGAGAAAATGTCAGAGAAGCCACTGGAGGAAAGTTTCAAGAAGGATGGCAAGGATAATCAGGTCAAATGCTGCTGATTTGTCAAATAAAATGAGAAGCAAAAACTGAATATAGCAAAATGAGGGTCAGAGCCATAGTAGTACAAACTGTTTGGGATTGATGGAACTAGAAGTCAGAGTGGAATAAGGTAAATGGGTAATGAGGAAACGGCCAAAGGAGCTATGGATAACTCCAGAAATTTGGCTATGGATGAGGGAGAGTGAGTAGAGTGACAGCAAGGGAGAAAAATGGAATAAGTGGAGTGACCTCAGCCATAAAATTTAAATCTGTAATGATAGTATCTCGGAATTTGCCCACATTTCTTGGCTATTGATGTGATTCTCACATCAAATTATAAAATTCAAGCATTTTTCAAAGGTTTGAGTAGTTTGTAACCAATCATAAATTTTATGTGGTTCTAGGAGACTTCTTTTTTCTTTCGTATAGTGATCCATTAACCTGGTTATGACTGTGGCACATAGAAGCCCGATTCATCTACGCACTCAGAGGACAGACTAGGGTGCCTATAGAGGTTTAAGTTATTGTCCATCTGTTGCTTAGGAAGTAAAAGAAAGAATCTTTTCTTTAAGTTACGTAAGACATAGATACTTAAAAAGTCTTCAGACATCAACTGTTCATCACTGTTTTTAATTAAATATTTATTAAGCACATGCTGCGTACCAGCTATTATGATAGATTTTGAGAATACAAAGGTGAATAAGATGCAATTCCTAACCTCAAGATGCTCATCAAATAGCAAGAAATGAATATATGTAAACAGATACTGCTAGTACATTGTGAACATGCCATGAAGAGATATGTGCAAGATGCTACACACAAAAAAAAGGTATCTGAAGCACCAGACTGATAAATGAGAATATGTGTCTAAGCGTGTGTGTGTGTGTGTGTGTGTGTGTGTGTGTGTGTCCAAGGTGCTCAGTTGTGGAATATTTCATGGAGATGAAGACCTCTGAATTGAGTCTTAAAAAGTATTAGTTTACATTTATTGAGAGATTACAATGTGCCAGGTAGAGTGGTAAGCACTTTACACCTTAAGAAATTTATTATACTCACTTTAGAGATAAAGAAATTGAGGCAAATATAGTTGAAGTAACTTTTCCATAATGACACAAACTACTGAGTTGGAATTTTAACCCTGTCTTCCTTCAGAGCCCATCTTCTAGACTACCATGCCACATACCATATACCATGGACCATGACTTAAAATTAGAGATTAGCCAAACTTTGTGTGTGCCGGTGATGGGGGAGGAAAAGGCACATCTCAGGCCAGAAAATCAGTCTCTCTTACTTTTGGGTTTTCTCATCCCACTCTGATTGCAGGATCCCGAAACAACTATCCTCGGGTTGAAAAGAGGGAGGCATGACCACTTTCCTAGGTCATATTTAGAATACCAGTAACCAAAAAGAGGCTTATTATAAAATAATCTATGATCTGGTCACCTGGTTACCATTAGAGAATAGAAACAGAATGCATTACAGGTTCTGTCCATTTTAAAGTAAAGTTTGCTATGAATAGACTAGAGGATACTTTTGTATTTAGGTTAATAAATTCATCTTGAGAAAACAAAAAGGGCTAATAAGGAAGCAATCCTGCTCCTTTCTTAATGATTCCAAGTTAAGCTCCATCAGACCACCTGGCAGTCATTGTACTTAGAGCACAAGAGGTGATTAATACCACTCTGGGATGTACAGGATAAATAAACAGAAGATCATAAAAGAGAAACAGTGTTCACCTGGACAGGGGCAGGGGAAGACATTAGAGTTAATCATCCCTAGCTTCCCAGAACACTTAATTAGAACACAGAATATTCTTTTATGATCTGGGGATCTCAACAACAGTCCTAAGATCAAGGGAGGAAAGAAACCAATCTACTTCTCATGTAATAACACATTTATCTGATCGCTGGAGATAGAAACGGTCTAAATGCACACAATAAAAACTGCATGCATCAGAGATACAGTATAATAGCAGCCTTACATTTAGGACTTAGATGAACAGAGAGGACACTAGAAGGGACTGGCATTGCCTTGGATTTTTTTAGATTTCCAGAGTGAAGATTTTAGAGAGATTATCTCTCAGTTAACTGAGAGGCCTTTAGGGGGATAATTAAAAAATGGAAGGACAAAGGCCTCCAAGTTGTCCAATTTACTTTATGGGTTTTCCTCATGTTGCAAAGCTTCTTGCGTTTTTGTAGCACAAAAGCAAATTACAAAACAAAGAAAAAAAGAAGACAAAATAGAAGAAGTTGGGGTAAAAGAAAGGGAAGGAGAACAAGAGGAGGAAGAGTGAGAAAGCTATTAAAATGATAAAGACAGAGAAGGGAGTTGAGGCAAATGAAAGAAAAAAGTTGAGAATAAAAAGAAAAGGAAAAGATAAGAAATAAAGCAAAATTTCGTACTGAAAGTGGAAGATTCAACAAAGATAAAACCTAAAGAATAGAAAAAAGAAAAGAAAAACTAAAACCAGTGAAATTAAAAAAATTTAAACATGAAAGAAAGATAAAAGATTAAAGATAAAACCAGCATAAATAAAAAACATAAAGGGCTAGAACCAGAGAGATAAAAACCTGGAAACATGAAAGTTGAAGGAATGAAAGATAAAAGCTAAAACAAGAAAATCCAAGTTAAAAGCAATACTTAGAAGATGTGCATAAAATTCTTTTAAAGACTGCTTAAAATTTGTTTTCCCCTTAAAATGGAATAGAAAAAAGAATTTGAGATAGAAAGTACAGACAAGGAAAAATAAGAATCCTAAAGAATGAAGCAGAACAAACTAAAATAGAAATAGGGAAAAAATTAAATAATCAACATACACCATGGCAACAAGAAATTCTAAAATAATATCAGGATGCTGATTTGTACCACAGAATATGTTCTTGGTATAACAGGGAAACTAAACGAATAGGACAAAGAGAGGAAAGCAGTGAGCACCTAGCTGACTGCACTCTGAAAACGTATCCTCAGTTCCTGTACATCCTTCCACCTCTCTGGTCCCCATATGGAGGTTCCCCTGACCCAGAATAAAAAACAAAATACAATTTCTCTCTAACCCTCAGCTCAACTTGCATGACTGCTACAATAAAAGACACAGACAGAAGCTTCAACAATTTAGATACGGTGATCCCCAGGCAAAATTCCAAATGATAGTCTGTTTCACTTTTTTGTTTGTTCTTTCAATATCCTCCTACCCTTTAATCTATCACTCATTCATTTATTAGTTGATTACCACTTAGTTTGAATTAGTTTAATTCAACCTTTTTCAGGATAATTTTCATTTTAAAAGAAGACCCATTGGAGAGGAATTGGGGTGAGGATTGTTTCTTCCCACCCAGAGATTAGCAACACCAGGAAGAATCATGTCAGATATCTTCCTTGCTCCGCCCCGCTATATTCCTTCTCTCGCCTCCCTTCTCTGCCTGCTTTGTGTCCTGGGAGGGGGACCTATTTGGATTACAGTCGTGGGCTTGTTTGCTCTCTGTCTTCTGGCTGATTTTACCAATGAAAGGCATGAGCAGGAGATTAAAGAATAAGAGGAAAGTGAGATCAAGGTATTTATTCCAGTGTTTCACTCATCGCCATAGTTGACTCCATCCCTCTACCAAGACCACAGCTCCTACCTGAGGGCCTTCTCCTGAGCTACACTCTCTGGATTCTGAGCACAGCTAATCTGCTCTCTCCCTTAACTGTTCAGGCCCAGAGGTGGTGGTGACTGGTTCCCTGGCTGTTGCCTGCCTCAGGATGCTTTGTGGTCCAGTTCTTACCTTGTGGCTTTCTCTTAGCCCAGTCCTGAGGGTTGTAAATAGCCCTGTGATGAATTCTTCAATTTATTCACATTGAGTGTGCCATCTGTTTCCTGCTGGGACACTGATTGACACAGTAGGTAAAAGTATGTCATAGGAAAATTTAATTTTAGCATTCTTCACCCCAACACCCTCATACTACCCATAGGCTCACCATTGGTTCCCATTTTGAACAGTTCCAGGGCTCATAAAGCCATTGTGCCATCTGGAATATGTCTGACTTCCTTTCTTGTCCAAATTTGTCTGTACATTGAACCATTTTCCCAAGACGCAGATCTCTTCAGTGTGCATGCAGGTGAGTCCCCACAAGCTAATCTCTGCCAGAAAATGTATTGTCTCTCACTCAGGTAGCAGAGTGTCTCCTAACGCCCCTCAAATTACAACATAAACATGAATTATTCCAAACACAGTTCTTAGCCAGCATCTCTTCCTCCAGTTTTGTTCTCCACCTACCTATTCTAAGCACTGCAGCCAGATACATATCTCTGTAAAGACATTCTCATTATGCTACCCACTGATTTTTAAAAGCCTCAATTGCTACTCATTGTCCATAGGATAAATTCAACCATTTGAGATCCACAATCTGGCTCCAAACTGAGTCTCCTATTTTATCCACTGCTACAGAGAGAACTAGTATTAGGGGAATCGTGTAAGATGAGAAAATAAAAAAACAATCTCAACATTACCCCCCTTTCCAAAAATATTTTCTTCTTGCCTTGTTCAGTAACTGAAGAATAATATCATGTGGCAGAGGTAGACTTTTTCATGAGATGACATTCAGAATTTTTCTCCAAGTTTAGTTTCCATTATGATGAAAAGTTGCAAGGTTTTCACTGTCATAGAAGAATTAAAACTGTGACTTAAGCTTCACAACTTACCTGATGTCATGTACTATTAAATTTTAATTTATATTACTTTTTAGACTATTAAATTTTTTTCTGAGATTTTGTGACATTGTGTGTGGCACATTAGTTTGTGTAAATGGATTATAACCTAGGGTACCAAAGTTGTATGACATCTCCCAATTCCAAAGCTACACAAAGTGTAGCTTCTGCCGTACCTGGACATACCCACCATATGCATTCTGACTTCCCTCCTTCCACACCTCACTATTACCTGCCTGAAATGGCCTTTATCCTCCTCTCTGCTTATCTGAACCCTGCTGGCACATGTCATGTGCTAAATAATTAGTAGGCATTACCATTATTATATCCACCACTCACAGCTCATTC
Source organism: Colobus angolensis palliatus (assembly GCF_000951035.1). Lineage (NCBI taxonomy): Eukaryota > Metazoa > Chordata > Mammalia > Primates > Cercopithecidae > Colobus > Colobus angolensis. Next base: position 1,806,712 of record NW_012120821.1, on the reverse strand, counting down.
CAAGCACTACTTTCTCTAGAGATCTTACTCTCACTGATTAATTTATCATATACTACTTTATGGCATGTGTCTCCTAATAGCTTAGAAGTCCCTGATTAGACTGTAAGCAACTTTAGAAAGCTACCGTGTCTAGTATCTCTTTCAATCTCACATCACCATTGGCAGAAAATAGAAATTCAATAAGTAATTTATAGCTAAAGTCAAAGTTTACTCTAACTTCCAAAGGCGGCTCTAAGGAATCAGTCCTCTCAACCTGACAGAAAAGAGATGACTTCACTGCACTTCTTTTATCTGCTTGTAGAGATCTTCAACTACCCCAAAAAGGAAAATGCTGGTAATTGATCTTCTACCCAAAAGGAACCAACAAATAACAAATGCAGAAAAGTCTAATCAAGTAAATGTTTTGCTTTCCCTAGAACTCCTTTGCTGTCCTGTGTGACAGCTCTTTGTACTTTCTAGCCAGTCTCCAACCTTTATCTCCCCAGTGTTCATCTTATCACATTGCCCTGTATATTAGGTAGGACACAGATCAGATTGCTAGAACAAATAAACCCCACAATTCACTAGCAGGAATGACGCACTTGTTCTTCTCTTGTAGAACAGAACCTAGGTAAGTAAATGACTCTGCTCCAAAAGGATGTACAGAGACCCCAGCCAGTTTTGGCTGTGCCATGCCCCAACCAGTTGCCCTTGTCCTTGCAGTAAAAGCTGACGGATTATATCCACATTCTAGCTCACATGAAACAAAGGAAAAGGAAGTAGAGGGCAGCCAATATCTGCCTAAGTATCTATCACAACAGTAAGGGACTTTCCATAACTAGGACCCTAAAGATGAATCACGTTGTTACCCATGGCTATAGGCAGCAGAAACCTCTGGGAGTGGGAACTCCAAGCCCAGTATTATATCTCTACTACCATCCAGAGACATGAAGCCCTTGTTTGAAGATATCCAAAGACATTTCCCATAATTGGAATCTCCACCCCTGCTTATGTGTATATGCAGCCTAAGTATGAATCAACATATAGATATCCTCAGATTGAAGGATGTCAAGAACTACCATGCCTACTTCCTCAAGTCTCCCGGCCAGGTCCTTAGTTGGTATTATCTACTCCCCAGCACCCATGGGCTCAGGCCTATCAGTTTAAGCCTGTGGTTTTTTAACTGCAGCAATCCCTTCCCACCACCACCTGGTGACATTTGGCAATATCTGGAGACATTTGCGTTTGTCACAACAGGGGAGGGGAGGTGCTACTGGCATCGAGTGGGTAAAGGCCAGGGATACTGCTCAACATCATACCATGCACAGGATAGCTCCCCCAGGCAAATAATTATCCAGCACAAAATATAATGGTGATAACACTAAGAAATCTTGCTCTAAGACAATTCTGATTATTCCCAGAAATCTTACAGGGAGCCAGGCCCAAGCTCCCAGCACCATGGATTCTGATAGTCAGTGTTGTTCTTTCACTCATACTTTAACCTGATTTTCTCACCACACATTGCTTAAGACCCTTAGCCTAGGTTTTTATGAACGTTAATAGTCTCAGTAGTGTATGACCACTAACATTATTTAAAATTAAATAATTTAGACTTAAATAATGTTAGTGGTCATACACTATTGAAACTTTCATAAAAAGTTGCTCTTGGCTGGGCATGGTGGCTCACGCCTGTAATCACAACATTTTGGGAGACCAAGGCAGGTAGATCACTTGAGGTCAGGAGTTTGAGATCAGCCTGGCCAACATGGTGAAACTCCATCTCTACTAAACATACAAAAACTAGCTGGGCATGGTGGCAGCCATCTGCAATCCCAGCTACTTGGGATGCTGAGGCAGGAGAATTGCTTGAACCCAGGAGGCAGAGGTTGCAGTGAGCCGAGATCACGCCACTGTACTCTAGCCTGGGTGACAGAGAGAGACTCCGCCTCAATTTAAAAAAAAAAAAAATTTAAGCTGCTCTTTGTATTAAAACAAAATTTACTAACTCTTAAGGAATATTAAATTTGTTCCTAATACTAACAAACAACAAATATAGGAACTTAGCTTAGTGGACAGAGGATAGGACTGGGGACGAGGTTTTTAATCCTGTTCTGCCGCTGACGAGTTGTGTGATCTTGAGCAAATCACAGTCCTGAGCTTCAGACTTCCCTTTCAGTAAAATGAACAGTTGGACTTTTTAGTCATGAAATTATTCTCCTTGTATCTAGTCTCCTGTTGCAATAATTACCTCTTCACTTCTCTTTTCTTTCTATTTACATACACACAGACACACACACACTCTCATTTCTACAAAATAGGTAATTTCCTCCATAAAACTTATATTCCTTAGAATTAAACCAGTAGCAGTTTGTGACAACAGTTATTAAGCCAATGGGCAAATCTATCCATAACTTCATCTAATCCTTTTTTCTAATTTCACACTTGTTATTGCTCAACTTAATTGTATGAACTCAGCCAAGCTTTTTAATCTCTTTGGGCCTTAGTTTTCACTTGGCAAACCAAGGAAGTTAATTTCCAAATTTCCTTGCAATTCTGATACATTTTCCTTACTCAGAACCTCTTCAGACTTAATCTTGCCCCCTTCTAAGTTGGTAATAATTGGTACCATGAAAATATGATGAATACACAAGTAAGACATCACCATTCATAAAATGGCAGTAGAAAAAAATGCTTACTTTTCATAATTTCAAGAATAGTTACTGACAATGAACATGCAAAAAAGGGTAGCTATTTTATGATTTTTGTCTTTGTAACATGTCTTCCTTTTTTACTGTATTTTGTAGACAAACTCAAAGAAACAGAGTGATAAATCAAATTTAAATATAAACATATAAAGATGCTTCTCTTCAATTTCCTAAAGAACTGTCCCAAACCTGATTTCCTATACTGTAAGAAAGAAAAAGAGACACACACAAACACACACACACTCACAAATAATTTTTTCTCATGAAGATTCGCAAAAATGGCTGTTTATAATTTGGTTCAAAAAAAAAATCTTTCTGCATCTTAGTAAGGCACCTTTAGTTTAAGTCTGGCTCATGCCCATAATCCCAGCACTTCGGGAGGCCAAGTGGATCACAAGGTCAGGAGTTCGAGACCAACCTGGCCAACATGGTGAAACACCGTCTCTACTAAAAATACAAAAATTAGCCAGGCATGGTGGCGGGCACCTGTAGTTCCGGCTATTCAAGAGGCTGAGGTAGAAGAATCACTTGAGCCTGGAAAGCGGAAGTCACAGTGAACTGAGATCACACCACTGTATTCCAGCCTAGGCGACAGGGCGAGACTCCATCTCAAAAAAAAAAAAAAAAAAAAAAGTCGTGGGAGGCTTTAGGCAACACTCAGAATAATGATCAATTAAGTTTAAATTAGTTGAAGTTAAGGTTTATGACGAAAAAAACTTTACAATACTTCCGGCCATTGGGTTTCTGTGTAATTGCTATGAGCACCATTTGATATGCAGGTATATTCTGTGCTATCAAATGATATGCAGGTATATTCTATGCTCAATGTGAGTAAACATCTGAACATGAGAGACAGATAATATTGACCAACCAGGTGCTTATCTTTTCAGGGCTTACGGTAAGTAGTTGCTCTAAATTCTTGGACTTGACATCCCAAGGACACCGCCATGCTGCTTACAAGTGGATCATTAGTGGGCGGAAATGAGGTCTCAGCTATCCACCTAATGAGTAGACAAAACTTCTTCCAATTGCCACTCTGTGTGAAGCAATTCAGGCTATCACTTTATTTTTTTCTTCAACTTTTATTTTAAGTTCTGGGGTACATGTTCAGGATGTGCAGGGTTTTTACACAGGTAAATATATGCCAGGATGGTTTGCTGCACAGATCAACCCATCACCCAGGTATTAAGCCCAGCTTCTTTTAGCTATTCTTCCTGACGCTCTCCCTCACCCCGCCCCCATCCTGGCAGGCTCCAGTGTGTGTTGTTCCCCTCCCTGTGTCCATGTGTTCTCATTGTTCAGCTCCCACTTGTAAGTAAGAACATGTGGTGTTTGGTTTTCTGTTCCTGTGTTAGTTTGCTGAGGATAAGGCTTCTGGCTTCATCCGTGTCGCTGCAAAGGACATGATCTCCTTCCATTTTGTGGCTGCATAGTATTCCATGGTGTATATGTACCACATTTTCTTTATCCAGTCTATCATTGATGGGCATTTGGGTTGATTCTATGTCATTGCTATTGTGAATAGTGCTGCAATGAACATTTGAGTTTGGGTGAGAACGGTGGTTGAAATGATAGTGTCTGCTACCCCTAAGTGTACTCAGGGAAAGATGTGTCATCAGTTCTCTCCCGAATGTAAAGTACTTAGCTCCTCTTTTGTTCCAGTTTTGAGGACAAAACATGAGTTTCACTGTCATATCACCAACTAATTTGGCATATCCCAGCCTCAAGGACTCAGAAGAGCAGTACGTCTGCATACCTTTATATATCTGTATATCTTTATATGTGAGACCCAGACCGGGGTTCAAGATCCAGTTCTGCTTCTTAACGTGTTGTGTGGTCTTAAAGAAAACTGCTTGATTAAGGTTCAATTTTTCATCTCTAGAATAAGGACAACACCAACTTTGTGGAGTCTTGAACTGTGATTTCTAAATGCACTCAAGAATATACATTATTTAATGTTATTGTCAGACTCACAAATAGCATTGTGGCAACTATGTGGGAAGGTAAGGCCGGGGCTCTGACATCAAGAATTTTACAATATAATATAGAGATAGACACATAAAATGTGGCAAGTGCAAGGGAAGATGCATATAGAGTGCTTACCAGCTCAGGATGAACAAGGAGAGCTGTGAGGTAAGGTTTTCTAGGAAGATCTCTGTTTTTATTGCCTCTTGGTCATTCTGCATGTGAGAAGAGTATTTCTGCCCTAAGGTTATTGGGATGGCTGAACAACCTGACAGTGGACAGAGAGATCAGCAGTTTATTAATCACAAATACTCACAGCTCAGGATCGGGAGTGAAGGAAAGACACCATATACCATGCATATCCCTTGAGAGTTGCACCCAGAAAATGAGTGAACAATCAAAAGCTTTGTATATCAAGAGGATGTAGGGCTCTCTGGTTCCTGCAAGGCGTATGTGATTGAATTGTTCACATAATTCTACAGGCCAACCTGAGCAACATGGTGAAACCTGGTCTCTACAAATAATAATAATAAAAAATAGCTTGGCATGGTGGTGTGCACCTGTGGTCCCAGCTACTCAGGAGGCTACGGTGAGACAATCACTTAAGCCCAGGTAGTTGAGGCTGCAGTGAGTCGTGATTGTACCATGGCACTCCAGCCTGGGGAGCAGAGAGAGATTTTGCCTCAGAAAACTAAAAAAATGACAAATAAATAATTCTGCAATCTGACAGGAAACCGAAGCCCACTACTCAGGGATAAGAGAAAACTGTTCTTGAGCCCATGACGAAGAGAATTATTTATTTAGGAGACCTTATCCAAAGGAGTAGAGTAGCAAGGGGAACTTGCAGTTAGACCATTTGAAGTCCTCCTGATTTCACCAGATGTCAAGACAGCACACAGTATTGAGCGTGAATTTTAGCCCTTGAGTCATAGCCTCCTGCAGCAAACATCATCTGAACCCTAAATAACATTGACTAAGAGTAATAAGAGTGACTGGCACAGGGTTGGTGTCATGGCACTCCAGTTGGAGTAAATAGCACTGGTGAAGGCAAGATTTTTTTCCCCACACAGTGTCTGCAAGATCTGTACACATTTAATGTGTTGAAACATAAATTGTTAAGTAGATCATGGTAAGAAAAGAAGCCAAAGGGATGGATAGACAGAGGGTGATCACAAAGGGCTTTGTAGTCCAGGTAAAGAGCTTAGACACTATTCTGATGTCCAATACTAAGAAGCATTCTTCCGGCCGGGCGCGGTGGCTCAAGCCTGTAATCCCAGCACTTTGGGAGGCCGAGACGGGCGGATCATGAGGTCAGGAGATCGAGACCATCCTGGCTAACATGGTGAAACCCCATCTCTACTAAAAAATACAAAAAACTAGCTGGGTGAGGTAGCGGGCGCCTGTAGTCCCAGCTACTCGGGAGGCTGAGGCAGGAGAATGGTGTAAACTCGGGAGGCAGAGCTTGCAGTGAGCTGAGATCTGGCCACTGCACTCCAGCCCGGGCGACAGAGCAAGACTCCGTCTCAAAAAAAAAAAAGAAGCATTCTTCCAAAAATGATTAAGGATCCAAAAAATTGGGGAAATAAAAATTTAAAGCAAGTCATACTAATTTTTACTACATGGATATTTTAATATTTAAGTGATGTGCATTTGTAGATCTCCACAATGGAGTGCACTATTGCATAATCCTCTGGAACCTGGGGGCATTATTAGTCTTTTAGGGATTTTTTTTTCCAGCACATCAACGAACTGTTCCAGAGAACAAAGTTTAAAAATTACTGTGCTAGGTAAAGAAGGATCATTAAAAGATTTCAAGCTGGGAGTGACATCATCACATTTGTATTTTAAATTAAACATTCTAATAGATGTGTAGAAGACAGATTTGAAAGGATCAAAATTTAAGTAGTTAGTGAATTCAGTTAGGAAGTTGTGGAAGCAATCCAGGAAAACAATCATGAATAAAAATGAAGTAATAGAGACAGAAAACAAGGAAATTTGAAAGATGATTTAATGTGTTAGATGAGGTCAGTGTATCAGTGGGAGAGTTAGGTCATGTTGCAGTCACAAACACATACCCAAACTTTAATGACTTATCACAATAAAAGTTTCAGTCCTGTTTACACTAAATGTCTATCATGTGTTGGTGAGGAGATGTGTTCTGCTCCATAGACTCACTCAATGATCCAGGTGATGGAGATTCTATCATCTTATAGCAGCACCATCTGGCAAAGAGAGCTTCTTGAGTCATTACAAGGGAAAACAGCATGGAGATTCAGATCTGGGCTCTGGTCTGAAATAACACTTGTTACTTTTGGTTACAACCTACTGACCAGAATGAGTCACATAATCTGCCTAATTGCAAAGGATCTCCCATTATCCTCTATGTGTCTAGGAAGAAGAGGAAAACCAAATATTGATAATATTTCCGCAGTATGTGCAGAAGAAGAAAGAATCAAGGATGACTCCCAAGGGTGATTAGGCAGATGATAGTTCAATGAACTGGGAGCAGGAGGGTACCAGAAGAGGCACAGAATGTTTGGAGGAGAAGATGATGTCTTCCATTCTGAACATTTGTATTTTTTATGTGCCAAAGGAATTTTCATTTGGAGATAACAGGTAGATTGTTGAACATGTTAAGTTTGAATCTCAAAGCAGAAATTCTGTCCTGGAACTAAAACTTAGGAATCATCATCAGTCATTAAAACCAAGAGTGGAAATACTATCCAAGAAGACTAAAATGTATGAGTTTTGGGTTTTATTGAAAACCCCAAGAAAAGGATAGGAAACTATCAGAGAAAGATAAGGAGAGAACCCAGAAACTTTATTTCAAAAACAGTAAAAGGAGGTGAGCGTTTCTGAGAGAATGTGATCAGCAACAACAAACACAAATAAGAGATCCTGGGAGATAAAGGCCAAAAAGGCCCCAGAGGATTTGGCGGTTAAGAAGCCATAGATGATCTCAGTAGGAAGAGGTTCTTAGGAGGAGTAGAGGCACAAGCTAGACTGACAGGATTTGGGCAATGAAAGGAAATGGAAGGAAATGGAAGAGGCAGTGACAGTAAAGTTCTACTTCCAGCCTTCTTCCTCAACCCCAGTGAGCCATGTATTTATTCAACCAATATTTATTAATAGTAAGGATTTATTAGAGTACAAACAAGACAGATGAGCTTTGTAATCTTGAGATTTTGCTCTTAAGTAGATGAATGTTTCTTTTCTCCTCAGTCTTCCTATAACATTTTGCATAGCCCTTTATTTTAATACTTTTCACATCATATTGCATTTATTTCTCCATCTCCCTCTTAGCAATGAATTATTTCAGTATAAAAAAAAGGGTAGAGAGTTCATTGATTTGTTTATACCAAAAGTTCATTACAGTGCCTGAACATAGTAGATATGCAATAAATGTGTTTGGAGTCGTGTTTTTTGTTTTTGTTTTTGGTTTGAGACAGCGTTTCGCTCCTGTTGCCCAGGCTGGAGTGCAGTGGCGCAGCATCGGCTCACTGCAACCTCCACCTCCCGGATTCAAGTGATTCTCCAGCCTCAGCCTCCTGAGTAGCTGGGATTACAGGCGTGTGCCACCACGCCCAGCTAATTTTTTGTATTTTTAGTAGAGACAGGGTTTCACCATGTTGGCCATGCTGGTCTCAAACTCCTGACCTCAGGTGATCCACCCGCATCGGCTCCCCAAAGTGCTGGGATTACAGGCGTGATCCACCGCACCCAGCTGGAGTTTTTTTTTATTAAATTATTTAATCCTCACAGCTCTGTCAAGGAAGTATAATTGATTTAATTTCACAGAGGAGGTAGCTGAGGCTCAGGGGTTAGAAATGGCAAGTGGCAGAGCTGATACCAGACTCCAATTTCTGACTCAACATCTTTTTCTCTCCATCACACCAGAACTGCTTTTTCTGGTGTGATGGATTCAAAATGACTTATGTATTTCTTTTCAAATCCCTCATTATATTCAAGATAACAGATTAACAATGCAATGTGAAATGTGGATAGGTCAATAGATTAAAACTATTCTGCCAATTCCCATAGTACCTAATCTTGACTGAGCTGAGCCTAATACTGAACATACTGTAGTACATAGGATTTTACTGAGTATACTATACTATACTGTACCATACTCTACTATACAGCTATACTATACTATAGCTGAACATAGTATACCACAGATGGTCCCTGATTGGTGATAGTTTGACATATACAATTTTTTGACTTTACAGTAGTGCAAAAGGGATATTCGTTTAGTAGAAACCATATTTTGAATACCAGTATAGCCATTCAGTTTTTCACTTTCAGTTCAGTATTCAGTAAATTACCTAGGTTATTCAGCACTTTATTAAAAAATAGGCTTTTTGTTAAATGAGTTGGCCCAACTCTGAGCTAGTGTAAGATTTTTGAACACATTTAAAGTAGGCTAAACTAAGCTATGCTGTTTGGTAGGTTAGGTGTATTAAATGCATTTTTACTGTGATATTTTCAATGTATGATTGATTTATTGGGACACAAACTCATTGTAAATTGAAAACCATCTCTGTACTGTATTGTAGCTAAACATCCTGTACTGTGGTATGGTTTAACCATGTGAGATTGCTCTTTTATGTCCAGGAAGGGTCAAATATATCAGCACTTTCATATGATTCAACCTAATATGGTATAGGGTAATTTTTTTCTATAGTCTGAAACTAAAAGTGTGAATTAGTAGTATGAAATAATTAGTATGAAACTAGGCAGTGGAGTGAGGAAGAAAGATTTTGGAAACAGACTAATACTGCCCTAACAAGGCTTGTGACCATGTCGTTTAAAATTCCTAAGCCTCAGTTCCCTAATGACTAGAATGGAGATAATAATTTCTTTCCTAACAGTTGCTGTAAGGATTGAATGATATGGTCATGTACGTAAAAGGCCCAGTTCCATACCTGACCCATTAAAGACACTAAATCAATGGCAGCTATAATTAAGATCACAAGGGAACATGGATGCTTTTGATATAGGGTGTTATTTAATCACTAGTATTTATTGATAGGTTTTATTCTGCAGCAGAATTATAATTTGCTGCATGTCTTCTTAATATAATAGTTTCTCTGGAATTGCTTATTATAATGCATTTTACTTGCCTCAGAATTAAAGGTTTATTGTGTGTAGCATATAACCAAGTATCAACAAACAGTTGTCAGCCAAGTAATAAATTTAGTAAAAGGTAATCTTCAACAGGGAAGAAGTAGCCACACAGTGGACTTTCAGTGATAAATATTTATATGAAATTTATCAGAGAATTCCCAGGAGCACTGACTGCTCTAAGCTGTAGAAAAGAAACTTAGCCAACATCTTCCTTTTGAAATGAAAACCAGTAGCCAGAATTGGCTAGTCCAAAAGCAATCTAGATAAGGGATAAGCCCCACCTTCATGCTCAGAGTCCTTTAATTAGCACTATGTGGATGACAAAGAATTTTTCTAGTACAATTTTGTTTAAAAATCCATGTTTTACTAACACGAACTTCTGAAAATTGATCATCCATCTATATAACTGAAACGATAAAATGGAAATTCTTTGAAGAAAAAGAGTACTTCTCAGCATCCTATTAAAGTCCTAGTTATATTGTTTCATTGGGATTTAACTGTACATCTTCTTGATATAATTCTATTATGGTTTTTGCTTATATAGGCACATTAGTTATTCAATGAAGATTGGGAATGAGGCACTGGACTTCATAATCTCTGTACATTTTTTTATATATAAAGATAAATAGGTAAGAATTTCAAAGTCTACAAAATAAGATGTATGAAAATGCATTCTTTGGTTTTTATGATTTTATTTTAGACTCTATGGTTCAATCTGATAATGGCTATATACTTCCTCTGATTCAGCAATTTTTCAGACCCTTCAGATTGTAAATACAGTGACACCAGGATCTTTCCTCCTGTTCTTTCCTGTGGTGTTGATAGAGGACTTAGATAGCACAGGGGTAATTGCCACCAGGAGAGCAGAGAAACGTGCCCTAGTCCTTTTGCACTGTCTTCCCTTTGTGCCACACCTACCCCTGAAGTCTATTCTAAGCTCTGGAGGTGCCTACAAAAGCCTCACCCTTGGGGGCTAATGAAGAAGGTTTCCACCTATCATGCAAAGTCTCCTGAGTCCTGGGCCAGTCTCTAACTTCAACTGTAACTTCTGTCTGGGGCTCAGCAGAAGCAGGATCAGGTCCTCACTCCACTGGTGACTGGGCATTTTATGGGTGGTCAACTCGGCTCCCACTCAACTCTCTGCAGTAGTGATGTGCTCAAGACTTAACTGGTCTTTGTCTGATCCCTACCTGGAACCATCCATGCTGCATCTTCCAATGGGATGACTCTGAGATCTCTTTCAGGAACACTGGTTCTCTCCCCATGCATGTTCACAATCAGGATTCCTCAGAAAGCCTCCCTTATTTTAATAAACTCAGGAAACTCAGACAAAATTATCTCTGACACTCCACAGCCTTAACAGAGCATCCTGCCCATTCTCCCAAATAGTGGAATGAACAGCCTTCCCTACAAGGCCTGCTTCTACTCATGTCTCAGAACTTGGAAGAGGTTGTCTAACCTCATACTCCTACCCCAGAACCCAGCTTGAAGGGGCAGAGACAGACACAGGCCTTCCTAAATTCACATCAGACTTTTTATTTCCTATCTATTTGTCTTACCCCTCTTCACTGCCCTGAAGTGCCTTTAACTAGTGTATGTGTTGGGGAACTTATGGGTGAAGAGAATTATTTAGGAAGTTTGTATACGTAAACAAGCTTCTTACTTTCCGGCCAACAGTTTCTAAACCAAAGAGCAAAGAATTTGCAAAAACTTATGAAGATTGTCAGGTGCGAATTTCCCCTGTATCCTCTCGCCTACAAGTAGTGTATGACCACATTTTTACTGTCTAGGCTAGGGGTAGGGATGAGGTGCTTGGATTATAGTGAAGAAATTCTATTGTGATTGAATTACAAAACGATTCTGCATCTTCCCTTCCTAAATGTTCTACCCTAATAGAATAGGATCTAGGTATAATTATGCACCACATATTACATCACCAATACAAATAGTTTTAACATGAACCATTCTACTGAACACAGCATCCCATAGCTATAGGCCAGGGTTTTTCAATATCAGCAGTACTGACATGTTAGGTGGAATAATTCTTTTTTCTAGGCCACTGTACTATTCTTTGTAGGAAGTTTAGCAGCATCCCAGTCTTCTACCTACTAAATACCAGTAGCACTCCTTTCACAACCAAAAATAGACATCGCCAAATGTCCCTGGCAGTCCCTCTCAAAATCACCTGAGGTTGAGAACCACTGTTATAGACCCATCCTGATGCAACATGTGATGCCTGTGTACTTGGAAGCATTCTTCTAAGCATTTTGATGATGGATTGCTTCTAAGACGCACTCTGTCACTTTGCGAAATAACCTTTTTTATCTTTCCTGTGAGTCAGGTAGCACACATTATTGGCCCCATTTCCACAGATAGAAGCTTGCAAGCATTCAGCCTTCCCAATCAGGTCATGGAAGTCTGTACTTTCATTTTTCCCATCTGAAAAAGTGAAAAGTATCATCACTGCTTTTCTTCCCAAGCCTGAGATTGAGCAATAATTACAGAGCATTGCCCTTTCCTAACTGCTATTCCCAAACTGTTCCATCCCAGGCAGCTCTAAAAACAAATTCATATTTGCAGGCCTTTCTATTTCATGGACGTCAGAAATAAAGCCTTCAACATAAATAATATTGGCAGCTAGCCACATATTTCATCAATGTAACTGCCAAATTACATGGAGTAAAAAATCAATTCTAGCAAAACCAATAATAATCGAATCAGTTCTTTTCCTTCATGCCCAGACACAATGCAATTTTTAAAACACAGACATTAATGTGTCCAACATGCCTACTACAATAACCTCTGTGACACCAATCTAGCACTTGGGAATGAGTGCAGATAAGCTATAGATACAAACAATTGTGAACTGTCAGCTCTACAACATTCTATTTACATGGATTTCAAAAACCAAGAAATTATACAAGAAAGCATAACAGTTTGTGAATCTCAAAAGCACATGACCTCCTAGTTGCTAAGGCTGTCCAACCTGACCCTAGAGAGGATCCAAAAACCATGCGATATTTGAAGACAGCTGAGAATTGCCAGAGAAAAGCTATTTTTTTAGGAAAGAAAATCCACTATTTTCTATAGATACAAGAGCTTGGTAGACTATGATTATTGTAGGATGTGTGCAACACCTCTGTGAAAATTCAGGTCAGGGACCACAACTTTGCATCCACAGATGAGAAAGGTATCCAATTTAAAAACTGAATTGGGTAGCAGGTCTCAATAAGTATCATCTGAGAGTGAGTGAATAAGGGATATGAGACTAAAATGATAGATTACACCTAAAAAAAAAAAAAAAATCAGGGACTAGGTAAATAAGCAAATAAAAATGAAAATTAAATTCTGATCTGATATATTAGTAATTTTTAATTCAATGCATCTTATTGCTTTCAGTTGTAAAATCATAACAGATGTGAAGAATGGGTTCATATCATTTATGGCACATAGATTTTTGTTCATTAATATGCATAGCTAAAATAGCATGAACATGAGCTAGCATACTCCTTCTCAAAATGCTGGTGAAAGTATTATAACTTACACATTAAATATACCGAGCAGGTCATTTTTTATGGTTACTTTAGTAATCAATTAGAGTTGCATATATTCAGATATATTTCTAGCTAAAGATCTGAATATGTGACAAGGTCTAGTAATCATAATTGTTCTAGCGTCACTTAACATAAATGAATTTTAAAATAAAACCTTGTGAGAATCAGTGATTCAAAACTAAAATCATCATGAAAATCTAAAACTCCTATAACTAAAGGAATAAAATCTTCACAGTATCACGGCTCTGCTATGAATTTGGAAGGTCTTGAGTGCCCTCTACAGGAAAGTTAGATAACTTTCACAGACTGATGTTTACTTTTCCCAAACAGGCAGTTTCTAGAACACAAAAATAACGTACTGGGGTTTTATTTTTTTAAATGATTACATATTCACCAAGTAAAATTTTTGAAAGAAAAAAATCATCCATAATATTTTCATTCATAGATAATCACTATTAACTATTTCCGTATATAATCTTGGTTATATGTACACATACACATACATTTTTATTGTATTTGTTTTCTCTTAACAACATACCATAAACATAAACATTTTGTCATCACCGATTTTGGCATGTTGATGATTTTTTAATATTTTAATGGATTTTCCAAAACTGTGCTTTAATGACAAATCACTATTTCTCATCATCAGAATTTCTCAGTGAAAAGTGACCCCCACACCAAAATTTAAAAAAAAAAAAAAAAAAGGAAAGAAGGTGAATTTAAATAAAGCAAAGCAAAACTCAGTAACCACTCAAGGGTGGGTTCATAACCAATAAAATCAGGATGCACATGACTCTTCAGACCAGAAATACCTTGGAGATATTCTGAATAGTTTCCCACATTGAGGATATAAGGTGGTTTTAGAAATTAAATTAGGTAAATGAGATTATTATCCAAACTATCAAATCTGGGGTTTCAGGACAAGAGTAACACTATTATTGCAGTAAGGTTAAAGTAGTATTGCATTTAAGTTAGTTAGATAAGTGCCTTGGTTTCTATTTTACTTGTTCATGATCTTACTATTCTTTTTTTTTTTTTTTTTAATTTATACAGAAAAGAGGTTTATTTAGTTTACAGCTCTGATCTCTGGGAAGTCCAAGATT
>NW_012120821.1:1785217-1791156 GCF_000951035.1 Colobus angolensis palliatus | reverse complement strand
GGATGGTCTTGATCTCCTGACCTCGTGATCCGCCCGTCTCGGCCTCCCAAAGTGCTGGGATTACAGGCTTGAGCCACCGCGCCCGGCCTGATCTTACTATTCTCAAAGGTAGTTTACACTTTAGAAAATAAAGGCATATTTGAAACACTAAGTGCCTGTCAAAATCAGAGGTGACTCCATTTTCCAAACTAGGCCTGATTTTGTTTTTTTTATTTTTTAAAATAAAGCAATGATGCACATCTTTAAGGATGCCAAATAGATTAGGCATTCTTAACACTCAATTTGAAAACAATCTTTAAAAACATTATGATATTAACACACTAGTTTAGCTTCTTTGCATATGGGGTTAATTCTTTTTCATTTGTCCAAGTGAATGTAGTCATTACACTTTTCAGAGAATATTAACACAAAGGACTTTGCCTGTATCCAAACAAATGTTTCAAAGTGGAAAGAGGTTTTGATCTTCCTTTTTAACCAGAGCAGAAATTACTGGCCAGAGCAGAAATTACTATCACAATAATGTGAAGACCTCATCCAAGATTAGTTGAACAGCAAGATCCTTTTTATTCCATGATAACAATAAGAAGTCAAGGTTGTCTGAATTTTGAAAGAGATTTCTCACAAACTTTGCAAGTAGTACATGTTTCATTTGGTTGCAGTACTGTGAAACTCATCTTTTTGAGAAGGCTGTATCCAGATCTCAGTGGAAATTAAGAACAAGAGTAAACAGTCACAATTTATTTTCATCTCTCACCTGAGATTATTTTAAGGAGGGAGACGCCAAGAATTGAGATGTTTATTATATGTACAGGTGATGCAACAGGGTTTCAAGACTGTAAAAGATTTGACCACAGGTATCTAAGAGAAATCTACTCTGTGACTATTAATATAAATTTAAAACTCTGAACTGATTTACAACATTTCTGAAACCAAATGTGTGGGTTTGCCTCACACCAACCAGTTCTCCTACTCTCTGGACACCAAATGGATCTCTTACAATTCAATTCTGATTCTAATACTCCACAGTTAGCGTCAGACTCCACAGGTTTAATGCCTCGGTCCCAGAAGACTGCATTCACTTCTGATGCCATTCACAAGCACTGGGTTCCCGGGTTACCCACACCTCTGTCCAATTTAGCTTCAAATCAGCGGTTCCCACAAACCTCCCTCTAGGTTCGACAATTTGCTGGAATGTCTCACAGAACTCAATAAAACAGTCTAACTACTACTGGTTTATACAACTCAGGAGCAGCCGGATGAAAGAGACACATAGGGCAAAGTATGGCAGGGAGGTGTGGGGGTGCAAAGCTTTCATGCCCTCTCCAGGCATGCCACCGTTCCAACATCTTGATGTGTTCACCAGCCCAGAAAGTCTTTGAACTTTAGGGGGTTTTACGGAAGTTTCATCACATAGGCATGATGGATTATTAACTCAATCTACAGTCTTTCTCTGCTCTCTGGAGGTTGGGGTGGGGAGTATGAAAGTTTCAGGCTTCTAATCAAGGTGTGGTCATTTTGGCAACCAGCCCCCATCCTGAAGTCATCTAGATGCTCACCAGAATCACTGCATTAAAACGAGAGATTCTGCTATTACCCAAGAAATTCCAAGGGATTTAAGAGCTCTGTGTCAGGAATGAGGGACAAAAAGCACATATATATTTATTATGCCACAGAAGTAGATGACTAGGGATTTTTTTCTGAGACATAAAATATTCTCCCCTTTGACTATGAAGACAAGTAAAATGTAGATGACTAGAAGCTGTTTGTTTTGAGAAGATTTTATTGATAACAAGCACATCAATACAGACAATAAGATTTTTAGCATTTGCAGGTTGTGATTATCCTTTACTTCACTATGTATTTGGGCCATTGAGCAACCGTCATTCTGATCTTTGGCTAACAATGTACCTAAAACATATGTACCTACAAAAATTAATGCAGTATAACTCCATTAGCATGTATTAAAGGAAAGCAGACCTTGTGAGTGGGAGGATGTTATCATGAGCCTATAGACATTAGTACATCGCATGGCTATTGGCATTTATGGAATGAAACACATCATTCCATTGTCCAAGAAGGTAAGAAAAATAAATTTGACAGACACTTAAGCTGATGAAATTGAAGCATTCTGGGCAATATTGTAACCCCACATTCTGTAAAAAGAGAACAGTAATCTATGGAATTACTTGATGTTTCTAAAAACAGCTTGATGTTTCTAAAAACAAGTCTAACAGACTTCACTTTCTTATTTGATAGTCTGCAAAATCAAAAAATGATAAATATAGAGATATAGACTAAAGGCTAAACAATTAGACAAATATTAAATGAATAAATGATGGTGTTACCCCACAAAGTGCTGGTTAAAGACTTGATTCATCCTACAGGAATATTACCAGGGAAGTCTCACAGGGCTCTGTCTTTGTCTCTGCCAGTCCACATTTGTCTCAATCAAGGAACGATGATAAAAGGCATGTTTTTCAAATTTGCAGATAACATGAAACTAAGAGGTTGAGCAAATCAGGATCCAGAAACAAAAATGGGCCAGGCACAGTGGCTCATGACTGTAATCCCAACACTTTGGGAGGCTAAGACAGGTGGGTCACCTGAGATCAGGAGTTCAAGACCACACTGGTGAATGTGGAGAAAGCCCATCTCTACTAAAAATATAAAAATTAGCTGGGCTAATATTTTCTATGGTGTTATGCACTTGTAATCCCAGCTACTCGGGAGACTAAGGTGGGAGAATCGCTTGAACCTGGGAAGTGGAGGTTGCAATAAGCCAAGATTGTGCCACTGCACTCCAGCCTGGGCCACAGAGTGAAACTCCATCTCACAAAGCAAAAACTCAATAGGCTAAAATAGTGAGTCAAATTGAATTAGATAAAATTATCAAACTTGTTAGATACAATTAAATGGGAAGAATATTAGTTCTTATGTGTGAGTCCAAAATAAAGTAAAAACCATTTGATTATGGAAAAAGCTAATTTGAACTTGTGCTACTTTAATGGAAGACCAGTGACTAGACTTTGCTAGCCAGTCACTCCAAGCATGTCATGACTTGGACAGGCATGGGAGAATCTCATCCACATGGGACCAGAAAAATGGTAGAGGAGGTCAGAATAGGGTTGTATAGAGGCTCAACCCCAGCTGGATAGCCCAGATGAATGTCTATCACATGCAGTTCAAACTGGCAGGCAATTTCATCTTGAGAAATTACAGGTAGATAGCCAATTTAAAGGTCAGGAAGGGCCACAATCAGGGTCAGGAGATATAATGGTGGCAGCAGAATTCCTACCAGTGGGAAATTTAGGAGTTGGACATATTCCAAATAAATAAAGCTTGGAAGGAGATCTTGGCCATTGCACTAGAGCCCCATTGGTGTCAAAGGTTCAGCCATATAGCCAACAAGCATTATAGGCAAAATGTCTACATCTACAAATTACTCGAGGGTCTTAAACAGATTGTTGATTCCAAAATACATAAAGAATACTACAATACTAAAATTAGTAAAATATTATGTTAACAAATAAGCTGCAATTAAATGTTTTATAGTGATATGTAAATTATGTTTAATATGAAATGTGAATATACCTTAATGTATTTAATATAATGCCTGGAGTCTAAAAGCCTTTAAATGGGTATGGTCTAGTGTAGACAATGAGTAGTGGACTAGGCAGTGTAAACAGTCAGATATGAAGAAACAGGGCTCTAGAAAAGTCACTCTGGGTATTTACATATTGTCCAAACATAGAAAATGCCAGGGTCCAAATGAAGTAGGGAGAAGCCTGAGTATCCTGACCTTGCTTTAGGTGTGTTAGGTCCTAGATCTGGTTGGAAATAATGGGGCTTTCCAGAGAATGCTTAAGAAATCAGAAAACGTGTTTGGACTCTAAGATAGCAAATCTGGGGATATGTCCGAATCTACTGCTGCTCAATTCCTATGTCAATCAAGAGTGGCTCCATAACAAAGGTAGAATTAACCTTGGGGCAGGTCTGTGCAATAGAGAAACAAGACAGATAACCCAAAAAGAGGTAAAAGACACAAGGTAGACATGGCTACCGCTAAGTTTAGGACTGCGTACTTCATGGGACATGTAAGCAAACTAGAAACTGTGAGTAGAAAAAATTTCCTGAGACTGAGCATATCCTGTGAAGGACCAGAGCCTGGAGAATAAAAGAAAGGGAACATGAAAAGTGCTCTCAAAGATGGGAGGTGTTATTATGTTAAAAACAAAGAAAAAACAAAAAAAGGATTGGGTTGGTTTTCTATTAGCACAGGGGTGAGCTAGGATGTCGTGGTGGATACTCTCCAAGAAGATGAATTTTTACTTATGATAGAACATGTTTTCTACTGATTATTATCAGAAACACACTCACCCATCCAAACCCAAAGAATGGACTTAGAGTTATGAAGAACAGTGAAAGTGAGACTTTTTAAAAATGGCTTTGCAAGATTGGGTGTTTTGTGGGCAGGCACACTTGGGGAAGTCACAACAGGTAATTTATCTCTTACACACAAATTCCTCACTGGTTGAGTACTATGGGGTTACAATTTTCCTGGACATCGCCTAAGTTTCACTATACCCTTATAAGGTTATCCCCGTCCCCTTCCCCACTTAAGATTTGATTTCTCAATAATGAGACTCTCTCCCCTTTTATAGACTGACCCTTCCTCTACATTCTGTTCTGTTATTGTGACCTTCTAGGTGAATGAGCCGTGAGGTTTGTTTCATTTGCAAGCAGGCTGCCAGTGCTTAGATTTTTCATGCCTTGAAAATGGACCATTGAAAATGTTTTCTCACAATTATCTAAAAACCTAATTAACTACTGAGAAAACAGTGATATGGCTATCTGTAAGCAGTGGATGACCACTCAAACAGTGGGTTGTCAGGAATCAAACATTAAACGGGTTGTTGCATTTTGCCTTTAACTGTGAGAATGTTTTAAAAGTCTGGCTTCCATAGTTTATTTGCTGCTTCTTGGGATGTCATGGAGATACAAAGTTCCTTGGGAAAGGAACCCAAAGTAGCCTTTTGAGTAATTGTTACGCAGATCTGGAGCCACTGGAAAAATTAAACCCAGTTGACTGTCTTATCTGAAGCTAAGATGCACAATTCCAAATATCCATTAACTCTGTAATATAAAGGATCTACACTGCTACAACAGCAGAGTTATTGATAAATTCCTAACATGTCTCCTCTCATGTGGGAAGAGTAAGAGGAATTAGGGAGTGGAAGACCACTATGCTTATTTCAGTAGGTTATTTTCTAACAATAGTTGAAATGCTGATTTTAAGTGTCATTTAGGACACTTTAATTAGGTGCAACTGATGTAAACAGGAAGGAAACATATTGGCTCCTGTAAGGACCAGGCATTCTCCACTCAACATTCTTGTTTGCAAGCAGCTAAAAGAGAAAAAGAAATTATCTTTCCTCCAACTATTGAAGAAAAATAACCCAGGTTTCTTTGAGACTGGATCAATTTGGATTACATGCCTATTGCCAAGCAACTAATTTGGCCAGGGGACTGCTATGAGATAATTGTTTTAGACCTGGATTGCTGCCTAACCCTGAGCCAATCACCATATTTTAATGATTGGCCTAAGCCAATCAAGATCCACACCATGACATTTGAGACTGGGTTACAACTGCTCCACAACAAGACATAAACTTACTTCTACCCACCCATGGATTAGAAACTTAAATGTCTGTATTAGCTGAAACACATTTATGTACAGCACTAGACCATTTCCCTAGCTCTATTAAGCACAGTGGGGAGGAATTTTTATTTTCAAATTAGAAAATGCATCCAAAATAGAATGTTTCAAGTATCAAAAGAATACTAACATCCCAGATACTTCTACAATTGTACTAACTCCATGCATCTTTATCCACTGACATCAACTTAATTTTTTTTTTTGGGGGGGGTTTTTTTTGTTT